>NW_027094240.1:0-167949 GCF_029207755.1 Chamaea fasciata | reverse complement strand
AGAGGAAGAGGCAGGGAGCAGGGCGCCTTGGGAGGCAAAGCTTCCAAGCCTTTTCTGAGGCCGCTCACACAGCAAGAGCAGCCAAGACTCTCCCTGCTGCCTGGCCCACACAGCCCAGCTCGGTGCTGGCCCTCTGGGCCGCAGCAGCCTCCAGCAAGCAAGAGGCAAATGCATATTGCCAAGAGTTGAAGCACAGCAGACAGGTAAGATGTGAGACGTGTGTGCGGGAAGGCCTTTGAATTCAGAGCTCTCCAAGACAGCTTTGGGGCTGGCAGCTGGACAGAGATGCTCCTGCTCACACCTGTGTCCAAAGGGGGGGAACACACCCTGCTGCAGGTGCTTGCCTTGGTCTCTGCAGGTCCAGCTGGATTCCAAACCTGCTCTTCACAGCCTTCTCCCTTCCCTTGTCCGCCTGCCAAGGGCAACGGACCTCAAGGACTGAAAGGACCACAGAGAGCCAAAGGGGGACAGTTGTTCCTACATCACTGGGAGCTCCTAGGAAAGCGCTTTCCTTCAGCAGCAAGCCCCTTTCCCCCAGAGGCCTTTCCCCAGATTGGAAGCTTTCCTGGGGAATGCCAAGACACTCTTAAGAAACCCTGGCAAGGCTGAATTTCTTTCTGGTCCTTTCTGGACAGGCGCTCCAGCTCTAGCTGGCATTTCCCCCAGTGTGATTCCAGCTGGAGGTTGACACATGCAGCCCCAGGCCCTCTACAAACACAAGCTGCCCGCTGCCTCCACTCCTGCCTGCGCTCACAGCAGCAAAAGCAGGCTCTTCCCGGCCAGAGACCAGAGCCCTGACCCCGCAGGACGCTCTCGCCAGCACCTTCCAGGACTCTCCGCTGTGCACGCAGCACTTTTCCTGCCCGCTCTCCACAGCCTTTGGAAGACAGAGCACAACCTGGCTGGCGCTGCCATCAGCACACTGCAAACACGGGCAGAGGAAGGAGAAGCAGGGGCTGCTTTGCGGCCATGCCCAGGAGAGACTGGAAGGCTGCCCTCCCTCTGCTCTCACTCGCTTGGCTTTCTGGCAGCCTCTGAGGCAGGGGCTGCGATTCCTCAGCTCTGGGCACCAGAACCGCAGCCGGGATCCCGGAACTGCCTGACGGCGCTGGGGCCATTGGCTGGGTCACGCGTCCGAGTCTCGGCCACCGTGCTGCTGCTGCTGCTGCTTCACTTGCCCTTAGGCACACCCCAAGCTCCCTGTTAAGGCCTGATGGTCTCTGCTTCTGCCATCTCCCCGACCCTGTGCAGGGATGGAGCACTGCTGTGCTTTCAGCAAGCTATTCTTGAAAGCTTCCAGCATTCCAAGCTCCTTTGCCCTCTGTAGATGCTTGCCATGGAATCCCTCACAGCTGGCTTCAGAGCGTCCTCAGGTTGGCTCTCTCAAAATCCGGGAGCTTCAGGCTGCTCAGTAGGACCTTAAACTGCACAGTGTTGTGGAACTGGACCTTCAGCACAGGCACCTTTCCAACCTGACGCGGCCTCGCTCCTCTGTGTCTCTGCACAAAAGACGGCGCGCAAGAGGACGGCAGCAGGGGCCTGTGTGTGCTAGGGCTCAGATTTTACACCGTTTCAGCTCCACAGAGACGCAGGTGAAGTGAAGAAGCCAAAGTGTTTATTAATTCAAGGCCAAGCAAAGGGATGAGCTGGGAAGGAATAAGGGGGGATGGGCAGGGTCTGAGGGCTGGGGGGAGGGAGCTAAGTACAAAGAGCGAGAGGTGTGAAGCCAGGAGAATTGTGCTCAGCCTCAGCTGTGCGTGGAGCTCCAGCAGCACTGAGAGATGGTGTCCTCTTCAGTGTCTCCTGGTGTGTTCTTGGGACACCGGTTTGCTGGATTCAGAAGACGTCCCCAGTTGTTTAGCTTTCTGGGGAAAGCAGGCTTCATTTTGCAGGTTCAGAGCATGACGGCCTGTTGTCTTGCCTCTGGGTTTGAAGGGCTGCAAGAGAGAAGAATAGAGACATGGTCAGAGGCTGGATCTGTGGGAATCCTAGGAGATCTTCCTGCCAGGGCCATCCCATCCAGCCCTCGTCCACACAGGGAGCAAAGGCCTCCAGAGCCGAGGATTGCAGCTGTCTGCCCGGGCAGTGCAGCTTCCCCCGCCAGAGCCGCTGACGGCCCGCTGCCCTCACTCACCCTGACTGAGAAGGTGAAGCTGTCCTGGCTGCCCCCTCAGAGAGCGTGTCACGGCCCCAGCGGCACGGCTCCCTGCCAGCGCCGCTGCCAGCCCTGTGGCCACACGGCCTCCTGCCCCGGCAGGGCTCAGCCCGGGCCCTTGCCGCCAGCTGCCGCCCCAGGGCACGGCTGCCAGAGGGCGGCAGCAGCCCCGAGGGCAGGCGGGGCTCCACGGCGCCGGGCCCGGATGCCGCTGCTGCAGCCGGGGCAGCAGCAGCCAGGGCCGGGGCCGAGCTGCGGCGGGCCAGGGAGGGAGCCCGGGCTCGTGGCTCACCCAAGAACCACATGGCTGCCTCTGGCAGGGACTCCTGTGGGTTCTCCAGGTAGGGCAGGGCCCGGCGCAGGTGCTCGGCCGCTAGGATCCTGTCATCTGCCAGCTGGAGAGAGCGGCAGGAGGGAAGGGTTGGCGCGGGCTCAGCCCCTGGGCCGGGCTCTGGCCGCGCCCAGCCCCGGCCTCCCCTGCCCGCACGGCCCTGAGGCCCGGCCAGCAGCCGCTGGCGCCGGGCTCTGGAGGGGGCAGAGGGCCGGCTGCTGCCCGGGGAGCCGCGGTGCCGCCCCGTGCCCGCAGCCCCGCTGGGCCGGGACTCCACGGGCACCCGGCTCGGGGCCGCAGGAGCCTGGAGAAGAGCCCGCGGGGCCCAGGGAAGGCAGCGGCGTGTGGGGCGCAGGCTGGAGCCCCCGGGTGCAGCACTGGGCAGGGGCCACGGCTGCCAGCCCCGCGGCCACGGATCTTCTCCAGGCTGAGGCTGCCACTTCTCCAAGCCATCCTTACCTTGCAGTCATCGATAGTCAAGGGATGTTCCTTTGTCAGGAGCTTCTCGAGATCCCTCCTCTTCAGGAACTTGGCCGCACAATACAGGGTTTCCCGAGAGGCCTGAAGAGCAGCAGAGATGCAGAGATGGCACCACAGCCCAGGGCACAAGGACCCGCATCCCTGTGCCAAGGCCTG
The DNA here is from genome assembly GCF_029207755.1 of Chamaea fasciata. Classification (NCBI taxonomy): domain Eukaryota; kingdom Metazoa; phylum Chordata; class Aves; order Passeriformes; family Sylviidae; genus Chamaea; species Chamaea fasciata. The sequence continues at coordinate 164,827 of NW_027094240.1, read as the reverse complement.
GAGAAGGACGCAGCCTCCTCCTCCTCCTGCAGCAGGGCAGGAGGCAGCTGAGCCCCCGTCCCAGGGATGCACAAAACCTCACATTTGCCACACGCCGGTTCTCATCATGGCAGTAGAATAAAAGTAGGTACAGGCTCTTGTTTACAGTTGCCTTCAGGCGCTTTTTTCCCTCCTTCACTACCAACTCCATCACCTTACAGAAGAGGTCAATGGAGAGCAGTTGCATGTAGCTATTTTCCTAGAGGAAAGGAAAAAACCTAAGCATCAATTACTCCAGGCCCACCTAGGCAAAGGCCTGAAAATGCAGACAGCACAAGGTTTCTGGGCAGCACCCAATTCCTGTGGCTCGGGTTGCAGAACCTTACATTGTTAAAGAGCGCCAGGAGTGCCTCAGCCAGCTTTGGGGCGGTGGTGCTGGATACCAGGATGTCTTCGCTCTCCAGCATATTAGTAAGCACACGGAGGGTCAGGGCAACCACCACTCCATCTTCATCAGCCAGCAGATCCACAAAGCTTTCAGACAGGCAGCACATTCTTCTGGCCTGTGTGGAACACAAGGCTGCGCTGTGAAGCCGTGAACAGCTGCACCAGCGACAGCGCCCAGGCACTGCAAGCCCAGCCTGCTGCCGCAGGGCCCAGACACCAAAGGCCTGTCCCAAAGCACTCGGGCAGCTGAGGCAGGAGAGCTGGGAGCAGCTGCCTCAGCTCCTGAAGGCCAGCCAGCCCATGGGGCTGCTCTCCCCAGTGCAGCTTCAGCTGCTGCCCCCTTCTCACCATCAGGGGATCCTTGCTGAGCACCAGCAGGCCTTTGAGCGCCAGGCGACACCTCTTCCTGCACTCGGTCCGCAGGTACCTCGACACGACCCTCAGGACCCAGCCACCACATTTAGTCCAGTCCAGGCATTCCAGAACCTGAAAGGCACAGGGCAGTGGTACAGGGCCCAGCTGGCAGGAGCCCAGAACTGCCCAGGGCCAGCCCCAGGCAGCAGCAGCACAGGGCGCTGGTGCCATCCCAGGAGGCTAGGGATGCGGCTGCGAGAGGGCAGAGAGCTGGGAGGCAGCTCAGCCAGGCAGCGCTGCTCTTCAGGCTCACCTCCACAAGGAATGCCAGGAAAGGCAGATCGCAGCCTGGCTTCTCAATGCTGAGCAGCCGGAGCATGCGGGTTGCGATGCAGGAAGAGAAAGGGATCAAGACATGGCGCATCTCCCTGTCAGGGGCAAAAAGGAAGAAAGAGCCTGAGTAGGGGGGGGCACACTTTTCTCAGGACTGACTCCCAGAGGTGCAGTCTTTCCCCAGTATCCCTGGAGGGGACGTGGGTGCTTTGGGAGGTGGCCACTCCTGTGCACCCTCCTCTCCCAGCCTTTTCCAGTCTGCTCGGCCGTCCCTAAAGAGACGAGGCCCTCTGGCCCATGACCAGAGGGACTGTGTGGGGCAGCCCGGGCACAGGGCACCAACTCCAGGGACAGCAGGGAGCAGGGGGTCTCACCTGGCCAGCAGAGCCACAGCATAGTACTGGGTATGAGCACAGAGCATGGTGTCCCAGCCATGCTTGGACTCCACAGCCATCACCTCATTCTCACACTGCAGCCGGCAGAGCAGGGTCTTCATGACCTGCACTGCAAACCTGTGTGCAGAGCAAAGCCCGGGTCACATTGGGAGCACTGGCACTGGCCACAAGGACATGGAAAGGACGGGAGGACGGAGACCTGTTGGGGTCGCTGGGAAGGTGGTGTTCCTCTCGGCACGCTCTCCAGAAGTGATCGACTTCCTGTGGTGGCATCTGCTGTGTGGTGACGACAACATGGAAAAGCAGAGCCACAAAGAGGCGGGAGGAAAAAAGGATCATTGCCTCGTGGCACTCAGGCACCTGGACAATCACCCACACCACCAGAGTTGCCTGCAAAAGAAGTTGCCATGGAGAGCGCTCAGTGCGAGGTGTCCATGTGGCAGGGCCCCAGGGGAGACGCAGGGGGAGCAGCGGGCCTGGTGGCCCCTGAGCCTGCCCTTAGGCCAGGTTTCAGCCCAGGGCCTGAGGCAGGGAGAGGATGGAGAGCTGCTGGAGAGGTGACCTGGGGGTGAGCAAATGCCCAGAAACTCACAGCCAGGGCAAAGACGTCCTCCTTGTCCCCATCCGAGGTGAACGTGCTGTGCAGAGGCCAATCCTCCATCACACAGAGCAGTGTTGGCAGAACCTTCTCCACTGTGGGACTCGATGAGCCTATGCTTCTCCAGATCATTGCAGCAGCTCTGTGGGATCAGAGCTCTGTGTCAGGGGCATCTCAGCCACACTACCATGCCCTGTGCGGCTCTGGGGGCCGGGTGACAGAGCCCCGGTGCCCTGAAGGGCAGGGAGGGAGCACGGCAGCAGGCTCGGGAAACAGAGGGGCCCGAGGGTCCCGGACCTGTCTGCCGCTCTGGCAGAGCCCATTGCACAGGCCGTGCAGGGCCATGGTCCTAAAGGCCGAGGAGGCCTGAGCTCTCCAGGCAGGTGGGCCCATACCTGTCACATGTTGGGGCACAGCGCAGGAGGGTCAGCACCACATCAGCTGGGTGTTCTTCGGCCAGCCTCACGATGTTCATGGGCAGCCTGGTATCCACATTTCCATGCGATGCAAAATTCTGGTGCATCTTCTTTACAATGGCTGGCACCTGGAAAAGGCATGGGGAAGACTTGGGCCGCTGTCTAGGGGAGCAACTTCACCAGCTTCCCCCAAGAATCGCTTCCCTTCCTGCCACGCTGTGCCGGCCTCAAAGGCTGAGGGGGCCCAGTGGCCGTGGCTGGAGATGACACACAATCCTGGGAGGCCTCTAGCCCCAGCCCCAGGCTGTTTACCTGCTGCTCAGAAGGAATACCACTCTTCTGGATAAAATCCATGGCGGGAGCAGGAATGGCAGTGGGAGTGGGCGTGGCGCCAGTATCTCTGATGCCCTGAGTCTCTCCAGTGTCAGCCGTTTGGAGGGCCACAGCCTCAGCCACTGCCTTGTCAGCCCTTGCCCTTTGATCATTCAATGCAGCATCAAAATTTTCTAATGGCTCAGCCAAATCCGTGTTGACATCAGGCTCTGCCTGGGGCTCGGTCAGCCCACAGTCAGGCTCAGCTGAGCCCTCAGCTGCCGTGCTGCTGGTGTTTCTACGCCGTATGCGCAGGAATTTTCGGATCATCTGCAGGAGAACAAAGGACAGGGAAGAGAGACGTGTTCCATGGAGTGCTCCAAGCGCGGTGCTCGGCTGAGCAGTGACAGCAGGCCCAGCCCAGGCGGGGATGGCTGCAGGTACCTTCAGTGTCCTGCGGAAGCTTCCACCGGCAGGCCTCTGCTCTTGTGTGCCATCCATGGCTGCATCTGGCAAAGAGCGAGAGCAGCCAGAGCTGAGGGGCTGCGGGAGAGGCCGGAGAACACAGCCCAGCCCTGCCCTCCCCAGGCTGCGATAGGGATGGGATGGGATGGGGCCACATTGGCTGCAGCCATCAGCCCTGTGGCCCAGCTCTGCCACTCACCATCCTGTAGTGTCTGGATCCGCTCGGGCTCTTCAGGCTCTTGTGCTGGGGTAGCTCCAGGGCCTTTGCTTTTTTTCCCCCTGAACACTTTGGACAGGCCGAGAATTCTGCCCGCCATGCCACAGCACCTTTCAAGAGAGATGCCTCAGGAAAGCACTGAGGCAACAAGTTGTGCACTTGCGCCTTGAAAGCACCTGTGGCAGAAGAAGCCTCAGGAAGGCTGCAGGACAGCAAGTCCTGCACTCTGGTCTCAAGGGCTCCTGCCACAATGACAGGAGGTTCCTCGTAGACGATTCAAGCCACCAAATCCCACAGTCCGGCCTGGAGGCCACAGGCCACGGGGATAAGAGATGACTTGGAAAACCTCCGAGTCACCAAGTCGTGCAGTCTGGCCGTGAGGTCAGCTGCACGAGTCACTCCTCGTAGAAGCTCTGGGTCAGGCACAAACGAGTGCGCTGTGTGGGGGCTCCTCACAGCACCGCTCTGGCGCGTCCTGTCCCGTCGCCTGCTCCAAGGAATGTGGCCTGGCTGCGTCACCGCCAGCACCTATGTCCCCACGTGTCACAAAGGGTCCTTGGACACCCTGTGCCATTCCAAGCCACGGTGACCGCGCTGCTGCACCGCGTCACAAAGGGCCAATGCACACACTGTCACCTGCCCTGGGGCCGCTCCCAGCCCAGCCAAAGTGGCCCAGGTTGGAAGGAACCCCTCACCCCAAGTGTCTAAGACAGCCCTGAGACAGCATTTTTCGCAGCGGCTCAAACCGTGGGCAAACGCTGCCCTGCTCTGCGGGTTCAGGGCAGCAGAAGGAGCCCCCAGGGCCGCCGATGCAGCCGCAGCGGGAAGGGCACGGGGCCTCGCACAGAAGCTGGCGCGGCCTCCCTGGGACACGTCCCAGCCGGTGGCCGTCCTAAACCCGCGGGTGTGACACAGACGAGGAACCTGTGGGCCGGGGCACGGACGCTGCTCTGACCCCTGGGGCCAGGGCAGCGCTGAAATCGGCAGGCGTGACGGAGCCCCCGCCCAAGCAGAGCTGCCGCCCCCCGAGCCCTGGCAACGCTGGTGCCATCTCCTGCCCCAGAGACCTGTGCCCCGGGGCGCTTCTCTGCCACAGGGCAGCCAAAGCCAACGGGCCCTGGCGGCTGGGCTCCTTCCTACAGGGGATGTTGGCAGGAGCACCTGGAGCAAGTGCTGGCAACACTTGGTCTCTGTCAGAAGCTCTTACTCCATGCTGAAATTGTTTTCTACTTGGAGTGATTTCCTGAAGCACAAAATCACCCTGGCAGCAGAGGCATAGAAGGAGTTGGCATTTAAGAATCCTCAATTCAGGAAAGCTTTTCTTCCCGTTACTCAACTCAAGTAGTTGCAAAAAGTTGCCAACTTCCTAAATTTATAGCAATGGCCTGAGAACCTGATAGATTTGCAAGCTTCCTTCCCATCTCAAAGCAGTGTTAGAAATGATCAGAGCCAATTTCCAAACTCAAAGATTTAGTTAACAAATTTGAAAAGCAATTTCGGGAAATGCTACGATAAATCAGGACAACATGGATCCAATGTTGGGTGGTCAATCCGGGAGCAGCAAAGGGTGCTTCTCCAGAGTACTGCCCACAACTTCGGGGTCTCGGGGGAGGTGTTTTAGACCATTGTTCTACCCTGAGGCAAAAACAAGACGGTAACAAAGAACCCGAAGAACATGACATCGTGTACATAAGAGAATCATTGAAATGTCTGGTGTCCGCAAGGGGTATCTGAAAGAGTTTCCTGAGAAATTGAAAAGACGTCTGCATGAAAAGTCTCCGAATCTTCTGTCAGATGGTTTCTGCCGCCCTCCGCCCAGATTGGTATGGGATCTCCTGATGAGCTGTGAAGATGTGGTCAGCCCATGCTTCATGGGCCCTTTCCCGCTTATCTCTCTGGCAGATGTCCAGGTAACACCTTAGGACAGTGAAAAGACTGTGGTATGCAAAGAGAGGCCCTGGAAGTGTTTCCAGCAATTCAGGGGATTTTACCTTCCACTGCAAAGTTTTAAGACACACGATTAAAATCCAGGAATTTAATACTTTGTATCTATTACAGCAGCAACACATTTGCCTTAAGGTCATCCACTGCATGTCGCTTTGCAAAGCAGAAGACCACACAGAGGCAAAACAAAGGCCTTACTTTGGTTTCAAACATTTTTCTAGGAAGGCATGGGAAGAGCCTAATTCTCTTAAGGAATCAAAGCTCTCCAGGAATGAAAGCCCACTCAGTGTTACAAAAGAAGCCCAAACAAATGAGTAGATTGCAAAAGGGCTAATCCTCCCCCTGCTCCAGATATGGAAGTGGCCAAAAAAGTAGAGCTCTCCCCTCTTCTTCTCTGCAGGAGAAGCAGGATGACTAAGAGAAAAAGTCCCAGCTATTCCTTCAGTCCTCCATCACCAAAGCTGTGCCATAGCACAGGTGCTGCCTTCAAAGTGACCCCAGTTCCAGCCTAGACCTCTCACCTTCCAGACAACTCCTTCCCCAACACGCCCAGCAACAGCAACCCCAGCTCAACACCCTGCCAAGACCCGCAGCCGTCCCCATGCCTGCGCAGAGCTTTCCCAACCCCTGGTTCCCTGCACGTGCCGTGGCATGGCACTCAGGAGGATGTGCTCCAAGGCCTTCCCCGCTAGCAAGCTCAGGCTGCCAGGCCTACGGTTCCTGGATCATCCTTCCCACCCACCCTTCCCGTGCACGGCTGGTCCATTTGCGCTCAGCTCCGACTTGGCCGCTTCACCAGGACTGCTGCTAAAGGATGGAGAGCAGCCCGGCAAGCTCCTTCTCCAGCTCCCTCTTTACTCTTGGGGCAGGTAGAACATGCCACAGGAAAGCAAGCAGTGCCAAAAGACTTGGGCCAGCATCAGGCACATTGAGGAATGAAACAAGGCCTTTGTTCGATGGAAGGAAGCACAAGCAATTGACAGAAGTGAAGAGGACTTAGCACAGATATCCAGAAGTCCTTAGCACCAGTTAACATCAGCAAAACCTGGAAGCCTAACTTGACATGAGAGTGACTTGACAAAAAGCTTGAGACATAGCCTTTGGGAAGACCTAAGGGCGGCTACAGAATCAGCCCTGTGTAGGGAAGGCATGAGGAAGATGAGCTGCTTTGGTGAGCTGAGACTCCTCCTGGCCAGCAGGTGGACATTAACTTCAGGCCTAGGATTCTGACGCAATGTGTTTCCTTCTAAGCCCCTGCCTATGGAATCACCTCAGCAGTCTAAAGACGGAAGGGATTTTTGATAGAATTCCTACAGAAACCCACTGAAATTTGGACGTGGCGAAGAAGCCTTGTGCTGGGGTGCAGAGCCCTAACCTCCTGCCAATAAAAGAGCTCTTGGTGGACAATGCATTTGTCTGCTGATTTCATTGAATTCTAGAGACCTCTCAGGACTGCTCTATCCTGAGGGAAGGCCCTTGGCCTTGAGCTGTAGGCACCCGCGCAAGCTTCAGATCAGCTCCCTCAGCTTCCAGGACCTCTCTTGGCCGGCATCCTGACGGGGAGGCAGGACCGCTGCCAGGCACTGCTGGGACCCAGCAGGACAGGACCGGCTGTCTCGTGTCCACGTAGCACCCCCTGACACAGCCAGGGTCATCCCGAAAGCAGACAAGGCTCACGTGTCAGCGCAGAGGGGCAAGGAGCGCTGGGCTCCTCTCAGGGTGTCTCAGCTGGGCCTGCTCCACAAGACGCCCCCATTTGAAGGCCTGCTAATGCCCAGCTGCCAGAAATGCCTGCCTTGTTCTCTCCAAGATGCAGAGGAAGAGGCAGGGAGCAGGGCGCCTTGGGAGGCAAAGCTTCCAAGCCTTTTCTGAGGCCGCTCACACACCAAGAGCAGCCAAGACTCTCCCTGCTGCCTGGCCCACACAGCCCAGCTCGGTGCTGGCCCTCTGGGCCGCAGCAGCCTCCAGCAAGCAAGAGGCAAATGCATATTGCCAAGAGTTGAAGCACAGCAGACAGGTAAGATGTGAGACGTGTGTGCGGGAAGGCCTTTGAATTCACAGCTCTCCAAGACAGCTTTGGGGCTGGCAGCTGGACAGAGATGCTCCTGCTCACACCTGTGTCCAAAGGGGGGAAACACACCCTGCTGCAGGTGCTTGCCTTGGTCTCTGCAGGTCCAGCTGGATTCCAAACCTGCTCTTCACAGCCTTCTCCCTTCCCTTGTCCGCCTGCCAAGGGCAACGGGCCTCAAGGACTGAAAGGACCACAGAGAGCCAAAGGGGGACAGTTGTTCCTACATCACTGGGAGCTCCTAGGAAAGCGCATTCCTTCAGCAGCAAGCCCCTTTCCCCCAGAGGCCTTTCCCCAGATTGGAAGCTTTCCTGGGGAATGCCAAGACACTCTTAAGAAACCCTGGCAAGGCTGAATTTCTTTCTGGTCCTTTCTGGACAGGCGCTCCAGCTCTAGCTGGCATTTCCCCCAGTGTGATTCCAGCTGGAGGTTGACACATGCAGCCCCAGGCCCTCTACAAACACAAGCTGCCCGCTGCCTCCACTCCTGCCTGCGCTCACAGCAGCAAAAGCAGGCTCTTCCCGGCCAGAGACCAGAGCCCTGACCCCGCAGGACGCTCTCGCCAGCACCTTCCAGGACTCTCCGCTGTGCACGCAGCACTTTTCCTGCCCGCTCTCCACAGCCTTTGGAAGACAGAGCACAACCTGGCTGGCGCTGCCATCAGCACACTGCAAACACGGGCAGAGGAAGGAGAAGCAGGGGCTGCTTTGCGGCCATGCCCAGGAGAGACTGGAAGGCTGCCCTCCCTCTGCTCTCACTCGCTTGGCTTTCTGGCAGCCTCTGAGGCAGGGGCTGCGATTCCTCAGCTCTGGGCACCAGAACCGCAGCCGGGATCCCGGAACTGCCTGACGGTGCTGGGGCCATTGGCCGGGTCACGCGTCCGAGTCTCGGCCACCGTGCTGCTGCTGCTGCTGCTTCACTTGCCCTTAGGCACACCCCAAGCTCCCTGTTAAGGCCTGATGGTCTCTGCTTCTGCCATCTCCCCGACCCTGTGCAGGGATGGAGCACTGCTGTGCTTTCAGCAAGCTATTCTTGAAAGCTTCCAGCATTCCAAGCTCCTTTGCCCTCTGTAGATGCTTGCCATGGAATCCCTCACAGCTGGCTTCAGAGCGTCCTCAGGTTGGCTCTCTCAAAATCCGGGAGCTTCAGGCTGCTCAGTAGGACCTTAAACTGCACAGTGTTGTGGAACTGGACCTTCAGCACAGGCACCTTTCCAACCTGACGCGGCCTCGCTCCTCTGTGTCTCTGCACAAAAGACGGCGCGCAAGAGGACGGCAGCAGGGGCCTGTGTGTGCTAGGGCTCAGATTTTACACCGTTTCAGCTCCACAGAGACGCAGGTGAAGTGAAGAAGCCAAAGTGTTTATTAATTCAAGGCCAAGCAAAGGGATGAGCTGGGAAGGAATAAGGGGGGATGGGCAGGGTCTGAGGGCTGGGGGGAGGGAGCTAAGTACAAAGAGCGAGAGGTGTGAAGCCAGGAGAATTGTGCTCAGCCTCAGCTGTGCGTGGAGCTCCAGCAGCACTGAGAGATGGTGTCCTCTTCAGTGTCTCCTGGTGTGTTCTTGGGACACCGGTTTGCTGGATTCAGAAGACGTCCCCAGTTGTTTAGCTTTCTGGGGAAAGCAGGCTTCATTTTGCAGGTTCAGAGCATGACGGCCTGTTGTCTTGCCTCTGGGTTTGAAGGGCTGCAAGAGAGAAGAATAGAGACATGGTCAGAGGCTGGATCTGTGGGAATCCTAGGAGATCTTCCTGCCAGGGCCATCCCATCCAGCCCTCGTCCACACAGGGAGCAAAGGCCTCCAGAGCTGAGGATTGCAGCTGTCTGCCCGGGCAGTGCAGCTTCCCCCGCCAGAGCCGCTGACGGCCCGCTGCCCTCACTCACCCTGACTGAGAAGGTGAAGCTGTCCTGGCTGCCCCCTCAGAGAGCGTGTCACGGCCCCAGCGGCACGGCTCCCTGCCAGCGCCGCTGCCAGCCCTGTGGCCACACGGCCTCCTGCCCCGGCAGGGCTCAGCCCGGGCCCTTGCCGCCAGCTGCCGCCCCAGGGCACGGCTGCCAGAGGGCGGCAGCAGCCCCGAGGGCAGGCGGGGCTCCACGGCGCCGGGCCCGGATGCCGCTGCTGCAGCCGGGGCAGCAGCAGCCAGGGCCGGGGCCGAGCTGCGGCGGGCCAGGGAGGGAGCCCGGGCTCGTGGCTCACCCAAGAACCACATGGCTGCCTCTGGCAGGGACTCCTGTGGGTTCTCCAGGTAGGGCAGGGCCCGGCGCAGGTGCTCGGCCGCTAGGATCCTGTCATCTGCCAGCTGGAGAGAGCGGCAGGAGGGAAGGGTTGGCGCGGGCTCAGCCCCTGGGCCGGGCTCTGGCCGCGCCCAGCCCCGGCCTCCCCTGCCCGCACGGCCCTGAGGCCCGGCCAGCAGCCGCTGGCGCCGGGCTCTGGAGGGGGCAGAGGGCCGGCTGCTGCCCGGGGAGCCGCGGTGCCGCCCCGTGCCCGCAGCCCCGCTGGGCCGGGACTCCACGGGCACCCGGCTCGGGGCCGCAGGAGCCTGGAGAAGAGCCCGCGGGGCCCAGGGAAGGCAGCGGCGTGTGGGGCGCAGGCTGGAGCCCCCGGGTGCAGCACTGGGCAGGGGCCACGGCTTCCAGCCCCGCGGCCACGGATCTTCTCCAGGCTGAGGCTGCCACTTCTCCAAGCCATCCTTACCTTGCAGTCATCGATAGTCAAGGGATGTTCCTTTGTCAGGAGCTTCTCGAGATCCCTCCTCTTCAGGAACTTGGCCGCACAATACAGGGTTTCCCGAGAGGCCTGAAGAGCAGCAGAGATGCAGAGATGGCACCACAGCCCAGGGCACAAGGACCCGCATCCCTGTGCCAAGGCCTGGAGAAGGACGCAGCCTCCTCCTCCTCCTGCAGCAGGGCAGGAGGCAGCTGAGCCCCCGTCCCAGGGATGCACAAAACCTCACATTTGCCACACGCCGGTTCTCATCATGGCAGTAGAATAAAAGTAGGTACAGGCTCTTGTTTACAGTTGCCTTCAGGCGCTTTTTTCCCTCCTTCACTACCAACTCCATCACCTTACAGAAGAGGTCAATGGAGAGCAGTTGCATGTAGCTATTTTCCTAGAGGAAAGGAAAAAACCTAAGCATCAATTACTCCAGGCCCACCTAGGCAAAGGCCTGAAAATGCAGACAGCACAAGGTTTCTGGGCAGCACCCAATTCCTGTGGCTCGGGTTGCAGAACCTTACATTGTTAAAGAGCGCCAGGAGTGCCTCAGCCAGCTTTGGGGCGGTGGTGCTGGATACCAGGATGTCTTCGCTCTCCAGCATATTAGTAAGCACACGGAGGGTCAGGGCAACCACCACTCCATCTTCATCAGCCAGCAGATCCACAAAGCTTTCAGACAGGCAGCACATTCTTCTGGCCTGTGTGGAACACAAGGCTGCGCTGTGAAGCCGTGAACAGCTGCACCAGCGACAGCGCCCAGGCACTGCAAGCCCAGCCTGCTGCCGCAGGGCCCAGACACCAAAGGCCTGTCCCAAAGCACTCGGGCAGCTGAGGCAGGAGAGCTGGGAGCAGCTGCCTCAGCTCCTGAAGCCCAGCCAGCCCATGGGGCTGCTCTCCCCAGTGCAGCTTCAGCTGCTGCCCCCTTCTCACCATCAGGGGATCCTTGCTGAGCACCAGCAGGCCTTTGAGCGCCAGGCGACACCTCTTCCTGCACTCGGTCCGCAGGTACCTCGACACGACCCTCAGGACCCAGCCACCACATTTAGTCCAGTCCAGGCACTCCAGAACCTGAAAGGCACAGGGCAGTGGTACAGGGCCCAGCTGGCAGGAGCCCAGAACTGCCCAGGGCCAGCCCCAGGCAGCAGCAGCACAGGGCGCTGGTGCCATCCCAGGAGGCTAGGGATGCGGCTGCGAGAGGGCAGAGAGCTGGGAGGCAGCTCAGCCAGGCAGCGCTGCTCTTCAGGCTCACCTCCACAAGGAATGCCAGGAAAGGCAGATCGCAGCCTGGCTTCTCAATGCTGAGCAGCCGGAGCATGCGGGTTGCGATGCAGGAAGAGAAAGGGATCAAGACATGGCGCATCTCCCTGTCAGGGGCAAAAAGGAAGAAAGAGCCTGAGTAGGGGGGGGCACACTTTTCTCAGGACTGACTCCCAGAGGTGCAGTCTTTCCCCAGTATCCCTGGAGGGGACGTGGGTGCTTTGGGAGGTGGCCACTCCTGTGCACCCTCCTCTCCCAGCCTTTTCCAGTCTGCTCGGCCGTCCCTAAAGAGACGAGGCCCTCTGGCCCATGACCAGAGGGACTGTGTGGGGCAGCCCGGGCACAGGGCACCAACTCCAGGGACAGCAGGGAGCAGGGGGTCTCACCTGGCCAGCAGAGCCACAGCATAGTACTGGGTATGAGCACAGAGCATGGTGTCCCAGCCATGCTTGGACTCCACAGCCATCACCTCATTCTCACACTGCAGCCGGCAGAGCAGGGTCTTCATGACCTGCACTGCAAACCTGTGTGCAGAGCAAAGCCCGGGTCACATTGGGAGCACTGGCACTGGCCACAAGGACATGGAAAGGACGGGAGGACGGAGACCTGTTGGGGTCGCTGGGAAGGTGGTGTTCCTCTCGGCACGCTCTCCAGAAGTGATCGACTTCCTGTGGTGGCATCTGCTGTGTGGTGACGACAACATGGAAAAGCAGAGCCACAAAGAGGCGGGAGGAAAAAAGGATCATTGCCTCGTGGCACTCAGGCACCTGGACAATCACCCACACCACCAGAGTTGCCTGCAAAAGAAGTTGCCATGGAGAGCGCTCAGTGCGAGGTGTCCATGTGGCAGGGCCCCAGGGGAGACGCAGGGGGAGCAGCGGGCCTGGTGGCCCCTGAGCCTGCCCTTAGGCCAGGTTTCAGCCCAGGGCCTGAGGCAGAGAGAGGATGGAGAGCTGCTGGAGAGGCGACCTGGGGGTGAGCAAATGCCCAGAAACTCACAGCCAGAGCAAAGACGCCCTCCTTGTCCCCATCCGAGGTGAACGTGCTGTGCAGAGGCCAATCCTCCATCACACAGAGCAGTGTTGGCAGAACCTTCTCCACTGTGGGACTCGATGAGCCTATGCTTCTCCAGATCATTGCAGCAGCTCTGTGGGATCAGAGCTCTGTGTCAGGGGCATCTCAGCCACACTACCATGCCCTGTGCGGCTCTGGGGGCCGGGTGACAGAGCCCCGGTGCCCTGAAGGGCAGGGAGGGAGCACGGCAGCAGGCTCGGGAAACAGAGGGGCCCGAGGGTCCCGGACCTGTCTGCCGCTCTGGCAGAGCCCATTGCACAGGCCGTGCAGGGCCATGGTCCTAAAGGCCGAGGAGGCCTGAGCTCTCCAGGCAGGTGGGCCCATACCTGTCACATGTTGGGGCACAGCGCAGGAGGGTCAGCACCACATCAGCTGGGTGTTCTTCGGCCAGCCTCACGATGTTCATGGGCAGCCTGGTATCCACATTTCCATGCGATGCAAAATTCTGGTGCATCTTCTTTACAATGGCTGGCACCTGGAAAAGGCATGGGGAAGACTTGGGCCGCTGTCTAGGGGAGCAACTTCACCAGCTTCCCCCAAGAATCGCTTCCCTTCCTGCCACGCTGTGCCGGCCTCAAAGGCTGAGGGGGCCCAGTGGCCGTGGCTGGAGATGACACACAATCCTGGGAGGCCTCTAGCCCCAGCCCCAGGCTGTTTACCTGCTGCTCAGAAGGAATACCACTCTTCTGGATAAAATCCACGGCGGGAGCAGGAATGGCAGTGGGAGTGGGCGTGGCGCCAGTATCTCTGATGCCCTGAGTCTCTCCAGTGTCAGCCGTTTGGAGGGCCACAGCCTCAGCCACTGCCTTGTCAGCCCTTGCCCTTTGATCATTCAATGCAGCATCAAAATTTTCTAATGGCTCAGCCAAATCCGTGTTGACATCAGGCTCTGCCTGGGGCTCGGTCAGCCCACAGTCAGGCTCAGCTGAGCCCTCAGCTGCCGTGCTGCTGGTGTTTCTACGCCGTATGCGCAGGAATTTTCGGATCATCTGCAGGAGAACAAAGGACAGGGAAGAGAGACGTGTTCCATGGAGTGCTCCAAGCGCGGTGCTCGGCTGAGCAGTGACAGCAGGCCCAGCCCAGGCGGGGATGGCTGCAGGTACCTTCAGTGTCCTGCGGAAGCTTCCACCGGCAGGCCTCTGCTCTTGTGTGCCATCCATGGCTGCATCTGGCAAAGAGCGAGAGCAGCCAGAGCTGAGGGGCTGCGGGAGAGGCCGGAGAACACAGCCCAGCCCTGCCCTGCCCAGGCTGCGATAGGGATGGGATGGGATGGGGCCACATTGGCTGCAGCCATCAGCCCTGTGGCCCAGCTCTGCCACTCACCATCCTGTAGTGTCTGGATCCGCTCGGGCTCTTCAGGCTCTTGTGCTGGGGTAGCTCCAGGGCCTTTGCTTTTTTTCCCCCTGAACACTTTGGACAGGCCGAGAATTCTGCCCGCCATGCCACAGCACCTTTCAAGAGAGATGCCTCAGGAAAGCACTGAGGCAACAAGTTGTGCACTTGCGCCTTGAAAGCACCTGTGGCAGAAGAAGCCTCAGGAAGGCTGCAGGACAGCAAGTCCTGCACTCTGGTCTCAAGGGCTCCTGCCACAATGACAGGAGGTTCCTCGTAGACGATTCAAGCCACCAAATCCCACAGTCCGGCCTGGAGGCCACAGGCCACAGGGATAAGAGATGACTTGGAAAACCTCCGAGTCACCAAGTCGTGCAGTCTGGCCGTGAGGTCAGCTGCACGAGTCACTTCTCGTAGAAGCTCTGGGTCAGGCACAAACGAGTGCGCTGTGCGGGGGCTCCTCACAGCACCGCTCTGGCGCGTCCTGTCCCGTCGCCTGCTCCAAGGAATGTGGCCTGGCTGCGTCACCGCCAGCACCTATGTCCCCACGTGTCACAAAGGGTCCTTGGACACCCTGTGCCATTCCAAGCCACGGTGACCGCGCTGCTGCACCGCGTCACAAAGGGCCAATGCACACACTGTCACCTGCCCTGGGGCCGCTCCCAGCCCAGCCAAAGTGGCCCAGGTTGGAAGGAACCCCTCACCCCAAGTGTCTAAGACAGCCCTGAGACAGCATTTTTCGCAGCGGCTCAAACCGTGGGCAAACGCTGCCCTGCTCTGCAGGTTCAGGGCAGCAGAAGGAGCCCCCAGGGCCGCCGATGCAGCCGCAGCGGGAAGGGCACGGGGCCTCGCACAGAAGCTGGCACGGCCTCCCTGGGACACGTCCCAGCCGGTGGCCGTCCTAAACCCGCGGGTGTGACACAGACGAGGAACCTGTGGGCCGGGGCACGGACGCTGCTCTGACCCCTGGGGCCAGGGCAGCGCTGAAATCGGCAGGCGTGACGGAGCCCCCGCCCAAGCAGAGCTGCCGCCCCCCGAGCCCTGGCAACGCTGGTGCCATCTCCTGCCCCAGAGACCTGTGCCCCGGGGCGCTTCTCTGCCACAGGGCAGCCAAAGCCAACGGGCCCTGGCGGCTGGGCTCCTTCCTACAGGGGATGTTGGCAGGAGCACCTGGAGCAAGTGCTGGCAACACTTGGTCTCTGTCAGAAGCTCTTACTCCATGCTGAAATTGTTTTCTACTTGGAGTGATTTCCTGAAGCACAAAATCACTCTGGCAGCAGAGGCATAGAAGGAGTTGGCATTTAAGAATCCTCAATTCAGAAAAGCTTTTCTTCCCGTTACTCAACTCAAGTAGTTGCAAAAAGTTGCCAACTTCCTAAATTTATAGCAATGGCCTGAGAACCTGATAGATTTGCAAGCTTCCTTCCCATCTCAAAGCAGTGTTAGAAATGATCAGAGCCAATTTCCAAACTCAAAGATTTAGTTAACAAATTTGAAAAGCAATTTCGGGAAATGCTACGATAAATCAGGACAACATGGATCGAATGTTGGGTGGTCAATCCGAGAGCAGCAAAGGGTGCTTCTCCAGAGTACTGCCCACAACTTCGGGGTCTCGGGGGAGGTGTTTTAGACCATTTATCTACCCTGAGGCAAAAACAAGACGGTAACAAAGAACCCGAAGAACATGACATCGTGTACATAAGAGAATCATTGAAATGTCTGGTGTCCGCAAGGGGTATCTGAAAGAGTTTCCTGAGAAATTGAAAAGACGTCTGCATGAAAAGTCTCCGAATCTTCTGTCAGATGGTTTCTGCCGCCCTCCGCCCAGATTGGTATGGGATCTCCTGATGAGCTGTGAAGATGTGGTCAGCCCATGCTTCATGGGCCCTTTCCCGCTTATCTCTCTGGCAGATGTCCAGGTAACACCTTAGGACAGTGAAAAGACTGTGGTATGCAAAGAGAGGCCCTGGAAGTGTTTCCAGCAATTCAGGGGATTTTACCTTCCACTGCAAAGTTTTAAGACACACGATTAAAATCCAGGAATTTAATACTTTGTATCTATTACAGCAGCAACACATTTGCCTTAAGGTCATCCACTGCATGTCGCTTTGCAAAGCAGAAGACCACACAGAGGCAAAACAAAGGCCTTACTTTGGTTTCAAACATTTTTCTAGGAAGGCATGGGAAGAGCCTAATTCTCTTAAGGAATCAAAGCTCTCCAGGAATGAAAGCCCACTCAGTGTTACAAAAGAAGCCCAAACAAATGAGTAGATTGCAAAAGGGCTAATCCTCCCCCTGCTCCAGATATGGAAGTGGCCAAAAAAGTAGAGCTCTCCCCTCTTCTTCTCTGCAGGAGAAGCAGGATGACTAAGAGAAAAAGTCCCAGCTATTCCTTCAGTCCTCCATCACCAAAGCTGTGCCATAGCACAGGTGCTGCCTTCAAAGTGACCCCAGTTCCAGCCTAGACCTCTCACCTTCCAGACAACTCCTTCCCCAACACGCCCAGCAACAGCAACCCCAGCTCAACACCCTGCCAAGACCCGCAGCCGTCCCCATGCCTGCGCAGAGCTTTCCCAACCCCTGGTTCCCTGCACGTGCCGTGGCATGGCACTCAGGAGGATGTGCTCCAAGGCCTTCCCCGCTAGCAAGCTCAGGCTGCCAGGCCTACGGTTCCTGGATCATCCTTCCCACCCACCCTTCCCGTGCACGGCTGGTCCATTTGCGCTCAGCTCCGACTTGGCCGCTTCACCAGGACTGCTGCTAAAGGATGGAGAGCAGCCCGGCAAGCTCCTTCTCCAGCTCCCTCTTTACTCTTGGGGCAGGTAGAACATGCCACAGGAAAGCAAGCAGTGCCAAAAGACTTGGGCCAGCATCAGGCACATTGAGGAATGAAACAAGGCCTTTGTTCGATGGAAGGAAGCACAAGCAATTGACAGAAGTGAAGAGGACTTAGCACAGATATCCAGAAGTCCTTAGCACCAGTTAACATCAGCAAAACCTGGAAGCCTAACTTGACATGAGAGTGACTTGACAAAAAGCTTGAGACATAGCCTTTGGGAAGACCTAAGGGCGGCTACAGAATCAGCCCTGTGTAGGGAAGGCATGAGGAAGATGAGCTGCTTTGGTGAGCTGAGACTCCTCCTGGCCAGCAGGTGGACATTAACTTCAGGCCTAGGATTCTGACGCAATGTGTTTCCTTCTAAGCCCCTGCCTATGGAATCACCTCAGCAGTCTAAAGACGGAAGGGATTTTTGATAGAATTCCTACAGAAACCCACTGAAATTTGGACGTGGCGAAGAAGCCTTGTGCTGGGGTGCAGAGCCCTAACCTCCTGCCAATAAAAGAGCTCTTGGTGGACAATGCATTTGTCTGCTGATTTCATTGAATTCTAGAGACCTCTCAGGACTGCTCTATCCTGAGGGAAGGCCCTTGGCCTTGAGCTGTAGGCACCCGCGCAAGCTTCAGATCAGCTCCCTCAGCTTCCAGGACCTCTCTTGGCCGGCATCCTGACGGGGAGGCAGGACCGCTGCCAGGCACTGCTGGGACCCAGCAGGACAGGACCGGCTGTCTCGTGTCCACGTAGCACCCCCTGACACAGCCAGGGTCATCCCGAAAGCAGACAAGGCTCACGTGTCAGCGCAGAGGGGCAAGGAGCGCTGGGCTCCTCTCAGGGTGTCTCAGCTGGGCCTGCTCCACAAGACGCCCCCATTTGAAGGCCTGCTAATGCCCAGCTGCCAGAAATGCCTGCCTTGTTCTCTCCAAGATGCAGAGGAAGAGGCAGGGAGCAGGGCGCCTTGGGAGGCAAAGCTTCCAAGCCTTTTCTGAGGCCGCTCACACACCAAGAGCAGCCAAGACTCTCCCTGCTGCCTGGCCCACACAGCCCAGCTCGGTGCTGGCCCTCTGGGCCGCAGCAGCCTCCAGCAAGCAAGAGGCAAATGCATATTGCCAAGAGTTGAAGCACAGCAGACAGGTAAGATGTGAGACGTGTGTGCGGGAAGGCCTTTGAATTCACAGCTCTCCAAGACAGCTTTGGGGCTGGCAGCTGGACAGAGATGCTCCTGCTCACACCTGTGTCCAAAGGGGGGAAACACACCCTGCTGCAGGTGCTTGCCTTGGTCTCTGCAGGTCCAGCTGGATTCCAAACCTGCTCTTCACAGCCTTCTCCCTTCCCTTGTCCGCCTGCCAAGGGCAACGGGCCTCAAGGACTGAAAGGACCACAGAGAGCCAAAGGGGGACAGTTGTTCCTACATCACTGGGAGCTCCTAGGAAAGCGCTTTCCTTCAGCAGCAAGCCCCTTTCCCCCAGAGGCCTTTCCCCAGATTGGAAGCTTTCCTGGGGAATGCCAAGACACTCTTAAGAAACCCTGGCAAGGCTGAATTTCTTTCTGGTCCTTTCTGGACAGGCGCTCCAGCTCTAGCTGGCATTTCCCCCAGTGTGATTCCAGCTGGAGGTTGACACATGCAGCCCCAGGCCCTCTACAAACACAAGCTGCCCGCTGCCTCCACTCCTGCCTGCGCTCACAGCAGCAAAAGCAGGCTCTTCCCGGCCAGAGACCAGAGCCCTGACCCCGCAGGACGCTCTCGCCAGCACCTTCCAGGACTCTCCGCTGTGCACGCAGCACTTTTCCTGCCCGCTCTCCACAGCCTTTGGAAGACAGAGCACAACCTGGCTGGCGCTGCCATCAGCACACTGCAAACACGGGCAGAGGAAGGAGAAGCAGGGGCTGCTTTGCGGCCATGCCCAGGAGAGACTGGAAGGCTGCCCTCCCTCTGCTCTCACTCGCTTGGCTTTCTGGCAGCCTCTGAGGCAGGGGCTGCGATTCCTCAGCTCTGGGCACCAGAACCGCAGCCGGGATCCCGGAACTGCCTGACGGCGCTGGGGCCATTGGCTGGGTCACGCGTCCGAGTCTTGGCCACCGTGCTGCTGCTGCTGCTGCTTCACTTGCCCTTAGGCACACCCCAAGCTCCCTGTTAAGGCCTGATGGTCTCTGCTTCTGCCATCTCCCCGACCCTGTGCAGGGATGGAGCACTGCTGTGCTTTCAGCAAGCTATTCTTGAAAGCTTCCAGCATTCCAAGCTCCTTTGCCCTCTGTAGATGCTTGCCATGGAATCCCTCACAGCTGGCTTCAGAGCGTCCTCAGGTTGGCTCTCTCAAAATCCGGGAGCTTCAGGCTGCTCAGTAGGACCTTAAACTGCACAGTGTTGTGGAACTGGACCTTCAGCACAGGCACCTTTCCAACCTGACGCGGCCTCGCTCCTCTGTGTCTCTGCACAAAAGACGGCGCGCAAGAGGACGGCAGCAGGGGCCTGTGTGTGCTAGGGCTCAGATTTTACACCGTTTCAGCTCCACAGAGACGCAGGTGAAGTGAAGAAGCCAAAGTGTTTATTAATTCAAGGCCAAGCAAAGGGATGAGCTGGGAAGGAATAAGGGGGGATGGGCAGGGTCTGAGGGCTGGGGGGAGGGAGCTAAGTACAAAGAGCGAGAGGTGTGAAGCCAGGAGAATTGTGCTCAGCCTCAGCTGTGCGTGGAGCTCCAGCAGCACTGAGAGATGGTGTCCTCTTCAGTGTCTCCTGGTGTGTTCTTGGGACACCGGTTTGCTGGATTCAGAAGACGTCCCCAGTTGTTTAGCTTTCTGGGGAAAGCAGGCTTCATTTTGCAGGTTCAGAGCATGACGGCCTGTTGTCTTGCCTCTGGGTTTGAAGGGCTGCAAGAGAGAAGAATAGAGACATGGTCAGAGGCTGGATCTGTGGGAATCCTAGGAGATCTTCCTGCCAGGGCCATCCCATCCAGCCCTCGTCCACACAGGGAGCAAAGGCCTCCAGAGCCGAGGATTGCAGCTGTCTGCCCGGGCAGTGCAGCTTCCCCCGCCAGAGCCGCTGACGGCCCGCTGCCCTCACTCACCCTGACTGAGAAGGTGAAGCTGTCCTGGCTGCCCCCTCAGAGAGCGTGTCACGGCCCCAGCGGCACGGCTCCCTGCCAGCGCCGCTGCCAGCCCTGTGGCCACACGGCCTCCTGCCCCGGCAGGGCTCAGCCCGGGCCCTTGCCGCCAGCTGCCGCCCCAGGGCACGGCTGCCAGAGGGCGGCAGCAGCCCCGAGGGCAGGCGGGGCTCCACGGCGCCGGGCCCGGATGCCGCTGCTGCAGCCGGGGCAGCAGCAGCCAGGGCCGGGGCCGAGCTGCGGCGGGCCAGGGAGGGAGCCCAGGCTCGTGGCTCACCCAAGAACCACATGGCCGCCTCTGGCAGGGACTCCTGTGGGTTCTCCAGGTAGGGCAGGGCCCGGCGCAGGTGCTCGGCCGCTAGGATCCTGTCGTCTGCCAGCTGGAGAGAGCAGCAGGAAAGAAGGGTTGGCGCGGGCTCAGCCGCTGGCGCCGGGCTCTGGCCGCGCCCAGCCCCGGCCTCCCCTGCCCGCACGGCCCTGAGGCCCGGCCAGCAGCCGCTGGCGCCGGGCTCTGGAGGGGGCAGAGGGCCGGCTGCTGCCCGGGGAGCCGCGGTGCCGCCCCGTGCCCGCAGCCCCGCTGGGCCGGGACTCCACGGGCACCCGGCTCGGGGCCGCAGGAGCCTGGAGAAGAGCCCGCGGGGCCCAGGGAAGGCAGCGGCGTGTGGGGCGCAGGCTGGAGCCCCCGGGTGCAGCACTGGGCAGGGGCCACGGCTTCCAGCCCCGCGGCCACGGATCTTCTCCAGGCTGAGGCTGCCACTTCTCCAAGCCATCCTTACCTTGCAGTCATCGATAGTCAAGGGATGTTCCTTTGTCAGGAGCTTCTCGAGATCCCTCCTCTTCAGGAACTTGGCCGCACAATACAGGGTTTCCCGAGAGGCCTGAAGAGCAGCAGAGATGCAGAGATGGCACCACAGCCCAGGGCACAAGGACTCGCATCCCTGTGCCAAGGCCTGGAGAAGGACGCAGCCTCCTCCTCCTCCTGCAGCAGGGCAGGAGGCAGCTGAGCCCCCGTCCCAGGGATGCACAAAACCTCACATTTGCCACACGCCGGTTCTCATCATGGCAGTAGAATAAAAGTAGGTACAGGCTCTTGTTTACAGTTGCCTTCAGGCGCTTTTTTCCCTCCTTCACTACCAACTCCATCACCTTACAGAAGAGGTCAATGGAGAGCAGTTGCATGTAGCTATTTTCCTAGAGGAAAGGAAAAAACCTAAGCATCAATTACTCCAGGCCCACCTAGGCAAAGGCCTGAAAATGCAGACAGCACAAGGTTTCTGGGCAGCACCCAATTCCTGTGGCTCGGGTTGCAGAACCTTACATTGTTAAAGAGCGCCAGGAGTGCCTCAGCCAGCTTTGGGGCGGTGGTGCTGGATACCAGGATGTCTTCGCTCTCCAGCATATTAGTAAGCACACGGAGGGTCAGGGCAACCACCACTCCATCTTCATCAGCCAGCAGATCCACAAAGCTTTCAGACAGGCAGCACATTCTTCTGGCCTGTGTGGAACACAAGGCTGCGCTGTGAAGCCGTGAACAGCTGCACCAGCGACAGCGCCCAGGCACTGCAAGCCCAGCCTGCTGCCGCAGGGCCCAGACACCAAAGGCCTGTCCCAAAGCACTCGGGCAGCTGAGGCAGGAGAGCTGGGAGCAGCTGCCTCAGCTCCTGAAGCCCAGCCAGCCCATGGGGCTGCTCTCCCCAGTGCAGCTTCAGCTGCTGCCCCCTTCTCACCATCAGGGGATCCTTGCTGAGCACCAGCAGGCCTTTGAGCGCCAGGCGACACCTCTTCCTGCACTCGGTCCGCAGGTACCTCGACACGACCCTCAGGACCCAGCCACCACATTTAGTCCAGTCCAGGCATTCCAGAACCTGAAAGGCACAGGGCAGTGGTACAGGGCCCAGCTGGCAGGAGCCCAGAACTGCCCAGGGCCAGCCCCAGGCAGCAGCAGCACAGGGCGCTGGTGCCATCCCAGGAGGCTAGGGATGCGGCTGCGAGAGGGCAGAGAGCTGGGAGGCAGCTCAGCCAGGCAGCGCTGCTCTTCAGGCTCACCTCCACAAGGAATGCCAGGAAAGGCAGATCGCAGCCTGGCTTCTCAATGCTGAGCAGCCGGAGCATGCGGGTTGCGATGCAGGAAGAGAAAGGGATCAAGACATGGCGCATCTCCCTGTCAGGGGCAAAAAGGAAGAAAGAGCCTGAGTAGGGGGGGGCACACTTTTCTCAGGACTGACTCCCAGAGGTGCAGTCTTTCCCCAGTATCCCTGGAGGGGACGTGGGTGCTTTGGGAGGTGGCCACTCCTGTGCACCCTCCTCTCCCAGCCTTTTCCAGTCTGCTCGGCCGTCCCTAAAGAGACGAGGCCCTCTGGCCCATGACCAGAGGGACTGTGTGGGGCAGCCCGGGCACAGGGCACCAACTCCAGGGACAGCAGGGAGCAGGGGGTCTCACCTGGCCAGCAGAGCCACAGCATAGTACTGGGTATGAGCACAGAGCATGGTGTCCCAGCCATGCTTGGACTCCACAGCCATCACCTCATTCTCACACTGCAGCCGGCAGAGCAGGGTCTTCATGACCTGCACTGCAAACCTGTGTGCAGAGCAAAGCCCGGGTCACATTGGGAGCACTGGCACTGGCCACAAGGACATGGAAAGGACGGGAGGACGGAGACCTGTTGGGGTCGCTGGGAAGGTGGTGTTCCTCTCGGCACGCTCTCCAGAAGTGATCGACTTCCTGTGGTGGCATCTGCTGTGTGGTGACGACAACATGGAAAAGCAGAGCCACAAAGAGGCGGGAGGAAAAAAGGATCATTGCCTCGTGGCACTCAGGCACCTGGACAATCACCCACACCACCAGAGTTGCCTGCAAAAGAAGTTGCCATGGAGAGCGCTCAGTGCGAGGTGTCCATGTGGCAGGGCCCCAGGGGAGACGCAGGGGGAGCAGCGGGCCTGGTGGCCCCTGAGCCTGCCCTTAGGCCAGGTTTCAGCCCAGGGCCTGAGGCAGAGAGAGGATGGAGAGCTGCTGGAGAGGCGACCTGGGGGTGAGCAAATGCCCAGAAACTCACAGCCAGAGCAAAGACGCCCTCCTTGTCCCCATCCGAGGTGAACGTGCTGTGCAGAGGCCAATCCTCCATCACACAGAGCAGTGTTGGCAGAACCTTCTCCACTGTGGGACTCGATGAGCCTATGCTTCTCCAGATCATTGCAGCAGCTCTGTGGGATCAGAGCTCTGTGTCAGGGGCATCTCAGCCACACTACCATGCCCTGTGCGGCTCTGGGGGCCGGGTGACAGAGCCCCGGTGCCCTGAAGGGCAGGGAGGGAGCACGGCAGCAGGCTCGGGAAACAGAGGGGCCCGAGGGTCCCGGACCTGTCTGCCGCTCTGGCAGAGCCCATTGCACAGGCCGTGCAGGGCCATGGTCCTAAAGGCCGAGGAGGCCTGAGCTCTCCAGGCAGGTGGGCCCATACCTGTCACATGTTGGGGCACAGCGCAGGAGGGTCAGCACCACATCAGCTGGGTGTTCTTCGGCCAGCCTCACGATGTTCATGGGCAGCCTGGTATCCACATTTCCATGCGATGCAAAATTCTGGTGCATCTTCTTTACAATGGCTGGCACCTGGAAAAGGCATGGGGAAGACTTGGGCCGCTGTCTAGGGGAGCAACTTCACCAGCTTCCCCCAAGAATCGCTTCCCTTCCTGCCACGCTGTGCCGGCCTCAAAGGCTGAGGGGGCCCAGTGGCCGTGGCTGGAGATGACACACAATCCTGGGAGGCCTCTAGCCCCAGCCCCAGGCTGTTTACCTGCTGCTCAGAAGGAATACCACTCTTCTGGATAAAATCCACGGCGGGAGCAGGAATGGCAGTGGGAGTGGGCGTGGCGCCAGTATCTCTGATGCCCTGAGTCTCTCCAGTGTCAGCCGTTTGGAGGGCCACAGCCTCAGCCACTGCCTTGTCAGCCCTTGCCCTTTGATCATTCAATGCAGCATCAAAATTTTCTAATGGCTCAGCCAAATCCGTGTTGACATCAGGCTCTGCCTGGGGCTCGGTCAGCCCACAGTCAGGCTCAGCTGAGCCCTCAGCTGCCGTGCTGCTGGTGTTTCTACGCCGTATGCGCAGGAATTTTCGGATCATCTGCAGGAGAACAAAGGACAGGGAAGAGAGACGTGTTCCATGGAGTGCTCCAAGCGCGGTGCTCGGCTGAGCAGTGACAGCAGGCCCAGCCCAGGCGGGGATGGCTGCAGGTACCTTCAGTGTCCTGCGGAAGCTTCCACCGGCAGGCCTCTGCTCTTGTGTGCCATCCATGGCTGCATCTGGCAAAGAGCGAGAGCAGCCAGAGCTGAGGGGCTGCGGGAGAGGCCGGAGAACACAGCCCAGCCCTGCCCTGCCCAGGCTGCGATAGGGATGGGATGGGATGGGGCCACATTGGCTGCAGCCATCAGCCCTGTGGCCCAGCTCTGCCACTCACCATCCTGTAGTGTCTGGATCCGCTCGGGCTCTTCAGGCTCTTGTGCTGGGGTAGCTCCAGGGCCTTTGCTTTTTTTCCCCCTGAACACTTTGGACAGGCCGAGAATTCTGCCCGCCATGCCACAGCACCTTTCAAGAGAGATGCCTCAGGAAAGCACTGAGGCAACAAGTTGTGCACTTGCGCCTTGAAAGCACCTGTGGCAGAAGAAGCCTCAGGAAGGCTGCAGGACAGCAAGTCCTGCACTCTGGTCTCAAGGGCTCCTGCCACAATGACAGGAGGTTCCTCGTAGACGATTCAAGCCACCAAATCCCACAGTCCGGCCTGGAGGCCACAGGCCACAGGGATAAGAGATGACTTGGAAAACCTCCGAGTCACCAAGTCGTGCAGTCTGGCCGTGAGGTCAGCTGCACGAGTCACTTCTCGTAGAAGCTCTGGGTCAGGCACAAACGAGTGCGCTGTGCGGGGGCTCCTCACAGCACCGCTCTGGCGCGTCCTGTCCCGTCGCCTGCTCCAAGGAATGTGGCCTGGCTGCGTCACCGCCAGCACCTATGTCCCCACGTGTCACAAAGGGTCCTTGGACACCCTGTGCCATTCCAAGCCACGGTGACCGCGCTGCTGCACCGCGTCACAAAGGGCCAATGCACACACTGTCACCTGCCCTGGGGCCGCTCCCAGCCCAGCCAAAGTGGCCCAGGTTGGAAGGAACCCCTCACCCCAAGTGTCTAAGACAGCCCTGAGACAGCATTTTTCGCAGCGGCTCAAACCGTGGGCAAACGCTGCCCTGCTCTGCAGGTTCAGGGCAGCAGAAGGAGCCCCCAGGGCCGCCGATGCAGCCGCAGCGGGAAGGGCACGGGGCCTCGCACAGAAGCTGGCACGGCCTCCCTGGGACACGTCCCAGCCGGTGGCCGTCCTAAACCCGCGGGTGTGACACAGACGAGGAACCTGTGGGCCGGGGCACGGACGCTGCTCTGACCCCTGGGGCCAGGGCAGCGCTGAAATCGGCAGGCGTGACGGAGCCCCCGCCCAAGCAGAGCTGCCGCCCCCCGAGCCCTGGCAACGCTGGTGCCATCTCCTGCCCCAGAGACCTGTGCCCCGGGGCGCTTCTCTGCCACAGGGCAGCCAAAGCCAACGGGCCCTGGCGGCTGGGCTCCTTCCTACAGGGGATGTTGGCAGGAGCACCTGGAGCAAGTGCTGGCAACACTTGGTCTCTGTCAGAAGCTCTTACTCCATGCTGAAATTGTTTTCTACTTGGAGTGATTTCCTGAAGCACAAAATCACTCTGGCAGCAGAGGCATAGAAGGAGTTGGCATTTAAGAATCCTCAATTCAGAAAAGCTTTTCTTCCCGTTACTCAACTCAAGTAGTTGCAAAAAGTTGCCAACTTCCTAAATTTATAGCAATGGCCTGAGAACCTGATAGATTTGCAAGCTTCCTTCCCATCTCAAAGCAGTGTTAGAAATGATCAGAGCCAATTTCCAAACTCAAAGATTTAGTTAACAAATTTGAAAAGCAATTTCGGGAAATGCTACGATAAATCAGGACAACATGGATCGAATGTTGGGTGGTCAATCCGAGAGCAGCAAAGGGTGCTTCTCCAGAGTACTGCCCACAACTTCGGGGTCTCGGGGGAGGTGTTTTAGACCATTTATCTACCCTGAGGCAAAAACAAGACGGTAACAAAGAACCCGAAGAACATGACATCGTGTACATAAGAGAATCATTGAAATGTCTGGTGTCCGCAAGGGGTATCTGAAAGAGTTTCCTGAGAAATTGAAAAGACGTCTGCATGAAAAGTCTCCGAATCTTCTGTCAGATGGTTTCTGCCGCCCTCCGCCCAGATTGGTATGGGATCTCCTGATGAGCTGTGAAGATGTGGTCAGCCCATGCTTCATGGGCCCTTTCCCGCTTATCTCTCTGGCAGATGTCCAGGTAACACCTTAGGACAGTGAAAAGACTGTGGTATGCAAAGAGAGGCCCTGGAAGTGTTTCCAGCAATTCAGGGGATTTTACCTTCCACTGCAAAGTTTTAAGACACACGATTAAAATCCAGGAATTTAATACTTTGTATCTATTACAGCAGCAACACATTTGCCTTAAGGTCATCCACTGCATGTCGCTTTGCAAAGCAGAAGACCACACAGAGGCAAAACAAAGGCCTTACTTTGGTTTCAAACATTTTTCTAGGAAGGCATGGGAAGAGCCTAATTCTCTTAAGGAATCAAAGCTCTCCAGGAATGAAAGCCCACTCAGTGTTACAAAAGAAGCCCAAACAAATGAGTAGATTGCAAAAGGGCTAATCCTCCCCCTGCTCCAGATATGGAAGTGGCCAAAAAAGTAGAGCTCTCCCCTCTTCTTCTCTGCAGGAGAAGCAGGATGACTAAGAGAAAAAGTCCCAGCTATTCCTTCAGTCCTCCATCACCAAAGCTGTGCCATAGCACAGGTGCTGCCTTCAAAGTGACCCCAGTTCCAGCCTAGACCTCTCACCTTCCAGACAACTCCTTCCCCAACACGCCCAGCAACAGCAACCCCAGCTCAACACCCTGCCAAGACCCGCAGCCGTCCCCATGCCTGCGCAGAGCTTTCCCAACCCCTGGTTCCCTGCACGTGCCGTGGCATGGCACTCAGGAGGATGTGCTCCAAGGCCTTCCCCGCTAGCAAGCTCAGGCTGCCAGGCCTACGGTTCCTGGATCATCCTTCCCACCCACCCTTCCCGTGCACGGCTGGTCCATTTGCGCTCAGCTCCGACTTGGCCGCTTCACCAGGACTGCTGCTAAAGGATGGAGAGCAGCCCGGCAAGCTCCTTCTCCAGCTCCCTCTTTACTCTTGGGGCAGGTAGAACATGCCACAGGAAAGCAAGCAGTGCCAAAAGACTTGGGCCAGCATCAGGCACATTGAGGAATGAAACAAGGCCTTTGTTCGATGGAAGGAAGCACAAGCAATTGACAGAAGTGAAGAGGACTTAGCACAGATATCCAGAAGTCCTTAGCACCAGTTAACATCAGCAAAACCTGGAAGCCTAACTTGACATGAGAGTGACTTGACAAAAAGCTTGAGACATAGCCTTTGGGAAGACCTAAGGGCGGCTACAGAATCAGCCCTGTGTAGGGAAGGCATGAGGAAGATGAGCTGCTTTGGTGAGCTGAGACTCCTCCTGGCCAGCAGGTGGACATTAACTTCAGGCCTAGGATTCTGACGCAATGTGTTTCCTTCTAAGCCCCTGCCTATGGAATCACCTCAGCAGTCTAAAGACGGAAGGGATTTTTGATAGAATTCCTACAGAAACCCACTGAAATTTGGACGTGGCGAAGAAGCCTTGTGCTGGGGTGCAGAGCCCTAACCTCCTGCCAATAAAAGAGCTCTTGGTGGACAATGCATTTGTCTGCTGATTTCATTGAATTCTAGAGACCTCTCAGGACTGCTCTATCCTGAGGGAAGGCCCTTGGCCTTGAGCTGTAGGCACCCGCGCAAGCTTCAGATCAGCTCCCTCAGCTTCCAGGACCTCTCTTGGCCGGCATCCTGACGGGGAGGCAGGACCGCTGCCAGGCACTGCTGGGACCCAGCAGGACAGGACCGGCTGTCTCGTGTCCACGTAGCACCCCCTGACACAGCCAGGGTCATCCCGAAAGCAGACAAGGCTCACGTGTCAGCGCAGAGGGGCAAGGAGCGCTGGGCTCCTCTCAGGGTGTCTCAGCTGGGCCTGCTCCACAAGACGCCCCCATTTGAAGGCCTGCTAATGCCCAGCTGCCAGAAATGCCTGCCTTGTTCTCTCCAAGATGCAGAGGAAGAGGCAGGGAGCAGGGCGCCTTGGGAGGCAAAGCTTCCAAGCCTTTTCTGAGGCCGCTCACACACCAAGAGCAGCCAAGACTCTCCCTGCTGCCTGGCCCACACAGCCCAGCTCGGTGCTGGCCCTCTGGGCCGCAGCAGCCTCCAGCAAGCAAGAGGCAAATGCATATTGCCAAGAGTTGAAGCACAGCAGACAGGTAAGATGTGAGACGTGTGTGCGGGAAGGCCTTTGAATTCACAGCTCTCCAAGACAGCTTTGGGGCTGGCAGCTGGACAGAGATGCTCCTGCTCACACCTGTGTCCAAAGGGGGGAAACACACCCTGCTGCAGGTGCTTGCCTTGGTCTCTGCAGGTCCAGCTGGATTCCAAACCTGCTCTTCACAGCCTTCTCCCTTCCCTTGTCCGCCTGCCAAGGGCAACGGGCCTCAAGGACTGAAAGGACCACAGAGAGCCAAAGGGGGACAGTTGTTCCTACATCACTGGGAGCTCCTAGGAAAGCGCTTTCCTTCAGCAGCAAGCCCCTTTCCCCCAGAGGCCTTTCCCCAGATTGGAAGCTTTCCTGGGGAATGCCAAGACACTCTTAAGAAACCCTGGCAAGGCTGAATTTCTTTCTGGTCCTTTCTGGACAGGCGCTCCAGCTCTAGCTGGCATTTCCCCCAGTGTGATTCCAGCTGGAGGTTGACACATGCAGCCCCAGGCCCTCTACAAACACAAGCTGCCCGCTGCCTCCACTCCTGCCTGCGCTCACAGCAGCAAAAGCAGGCTCTTCCCGGCCAGAGACCAGAGCCCTGACCCCGCAGGACGCTCTCGCCAGCACCTTCCAGGACTCTCCGCTGTGCACGCAGCACTTTTCCTGCCCGCTCTCCACAGCCTTTGGAAGACAGAGCACAACCTGGCTGGCGCTGCCATCAGCACACTGCAAACACGGGCAGAGGAAGGAGAAGCAGGGGCTGCTTTGCGGCCATGCCCAGGAGAGACTGGAAGGCTGCCCTCCCTCTGCTCTCACTCGCTTGGCTTTCTGGCAGCCTCTGAGGCAGGGGCTGCGATTCCTCAGCTCTGGGCACCAGAACCGCAGCCGGGATCCCGGAACTGCCTGACGGCGCTGGGGCCATTGGCTGGGTCACGCGTCCGAGTCTCGGCCACCGTGCTGCTGCTGCTGCTGCTTCACTTGCCCTTAGGCACACCCCAAGCTCCCTGTTAAGGCCTGATGGTCTCTGCTTCTGCCATCTCCCCGACCCTGTGCAGGGATGGAGCACTGCTGTGCTTTCAGCAAGCTATTCTTGAAAGCTTCCAGCATTCCAAGCTCCTTTGCCCTCTGTAGATGCTTGCCATGGAATCCCTCACAGCTGGCTTCAGAGCGTCCTCAGGTTGGCTCTCTCAAAATCCGGGAGCTTCAGGCTGCTCAGTAGGACCTTAAACTGCACAGTGTTGTGGAACTGGACCTTCAGCACAGGCACCTTTCCAACCTGACGCGGCCTCGCTCCTCTGTGTCTCTGCACAAAAGACGGCGCGCAAGAGGACGGCAGCAGGGGCCTGTGTGTGCTAGGGCTCAGATTTTACACCGTTTCAGCTCCACAGAGACGCAGGTGAAGTGAAGAAGCCAAAGTGTTTATTAATTCAAGGCCAAGCAAAGGGATGAGCTGGGAAGGAATAAGGGGGGATGGGCAGGGTCTGAGGGCTGGGGGGAGGGAGCTAAGTACAAAGAGCGAGAGGTGTGAAGCCAGGAGAATTGTGCTCAGCCTCAGCTGTGCGTGGAGCTCCAGCAGCACTGAGAGATGGTGTCCTCTTCAGTGTCTCCTGGTGTGTTCTTGGGACACCGGTTTGCTGGATTCAGAAGACGTCCCCAGTTGTTTAGCTTTCTGGGGAAAGCAGGCTTCATTTTGCAGGTTCAGAGCATGACGGCCTGTTGTCTTGCCTCTGGGTTTGAAGGGCTGCAAGAGAGAAGAATAGAGACATGGTCAGAGGCTGGATCTGTGGGAATCCTAGGAGATCTTCCTGCCAGGGCCATCCCATCCAGCCCTCGTCCACACAGGGAGCAAAGGCCTCCAGAGCCGAGGATTGCAGCTGTCTGCCCGGGCAGTGCAGCTTCCCCCGCCAGAGCCGCTGACGGCCCGCTGCCCTCACTCACCCTGACTGAGAAGGTGAAGCTGTCCTGGCTGCCCCCTCAGAGAGCGTGTCACGGCCCCAGCGGCACGGCTCCCTGCCAGCGCCGCTGCCAGCCCTGTGGCCACACGGCCTCCTGCCCCGGCAGGGCTCAGCCCGGGCCCTTGCCGCCAGCTGCCGCCCCAGGGCACGGCTGCCAGAGGGCGGCAGCAGCCCCGAGGGCAGGCGGGGCTCCACGGCGCCGGGCCCGGATGCCGCTGCTGCAGCCGGGGCAGCAGCAGCCAGGGCCGGGGCCGAGCTGCGGCGGGCCAGGGAGGGAGCCCGGGCTCGTGGCTCACCCAAGAACCACATGGCCGCCTCTGGCAGGGACTCCTGTGGGTTCTCCAGGTAGGGCAGGGCCCGGCGCAGGTGCTCGGCCGCTAGGATCCTGTCGTCTGCCAGCTGGAGAGAGCAGCAGGAAAGAAGGGTTGGCGCGGGCTCAGCCGCTGGCGCCGGGCTCTGGCCGCGCCCAGCCCCGGCCTCCCCTGCCCGCACGGCCCTGAGGCCCGGCCAGCAGCCGCTGGCGCCGGGCTCTGGAGGGGGCAGAGGGCCGGCTGCTGCCCGGGGAGCCGCGGTGCCGCCCCGTGCCCGCAGCCCCGCTGGGCCGGGACTCCACGGGCACCCGGCTCGGGGCCGCAGGAGCCTGGAGAAGAGCCCGCGGGGCCCAGGGAAGGCAGCGGCGTGTGGGGCGCAGGCTGGAGCCCCCGGGTGCAGCACTGGGCAGGGGCCACGGCTGCCAGCCCCGCGGCCACGGATCTTCTCCAGGCTGAGGCTGCCACTTCTCCAAGCCATCCTTACCTTGCAGTCATCGATAGTCAAGGGATGTTCCTTTGTCAGGAGCTTCTCGAGATCCCTCCTCTTCAGGAACTTGGCCGCACAATACAGGGTTTCCCGAGAGGCCTGAAGAGCAGCAGAGATGCAGAGATGGCACCACAGCCCAGGGCACAAGGACTCGCATCCCTGTGCCAAGGCCTGGAGAAGGACGCAGCCTCCTCCTCCTCCTGCAGCAGGGCAGGAGGCAGCTGAGCCCCCGTCCCAGGGATGCACAAAACCTCACATTTGCCACACGCCGGTTCTCATCATGGCAGTAGAATAAAAGTAGGTACAGGCTCTTGTTTACAGTTGCCTTCAGGCGCTTTTTTCCCTCCTTCACTACCAACTCCATCACCTTACAGAAGAGGTCAATGGAGAGCAGTTGCATGTAGCTATTTTCCTAGAGGAAAGGAAAAAACCTAAGCATCAATTACTCCAGGCCCACCTAGGCAAAGGCCTGAAAATGCAGACAGCACAAGGTTTCTGGGCAGCACCCAATTCCTGTGGCTCGGGTTGCAGAACCTTACATTGTTAAAGAGCGCCAGGAGTGCCTCAGCCAGCTTTGGGGCGGTGGTGCTGGATACCAGGATGTCTTCGCTCTCCAGCATATTAGTAAGCACACGGAGGGTCAGGGCAACCACCACTCCATCTTCATCAGCCAGCAGATCCACAAAGCTTTCAGACAGGCAGCACATTCTTCTGGCCTGTGTGGAACACAAGGCTGCGCTGTGAAGCCGTGAACAGCTGCACCAGCGACAGCGCCCAGGCACTGCAAGCCCAGCCTGCTGCCGCAGGGCCCAGACACCAAAGGCCTGTCCCAAAGCACTCGGGCAGCTGAGGCAGGAGAGCTGGGAGCAGCTGCCTCAGCTCCTGAAGCCCAGCCAGCCCATGGGGCTGCTCTCCCCAGTGCAGCTTCAGCTGCTGCCCCCTTCTCACCATCAGGGGATCCTTGCTGAGCACCAGCAGGCCTTTGAGCGCCAGGCGACACCTCTTCCTGCACTCGGTCCGCAGGTACCTCGACACGACCCTCAGGACCCAGCCACCACATTTAGTCCAGTCCAGGCACTCCAGAACCTGAAAGGCACAGGGCAGTGGTACAGGGCCCGGCTGGCAGGAGCCCAGAACTGCCCAGGGCCAGCCCCAGGCAGCAGCAGCACAGGGCGCTGGTGCCATCCCAGGAGGCTAGGGATGCGGCTGCGAGAGGGCAGAGAGCTGGGAGGCAGCTCAGCCAGGCAGCGCTGCTCTTCAGGCTCACCTCCACAAGGAATGCCAGGAAAGGCAGATCGCAGCCTGGCTTCTCAATGCTGAGCAGCCGGAGCATGCGGGTTGCGATGCAGGAAGAGAAAGGGATCAAGACATGGCGCATCTCCCTGTCAGGGGCAAAAAGGAAGAAAGAGCCTGAGTAGGGGGGGGGCACACTTTTCTCAGGACTGACTCCCAGAGGTGCAGTCTTTCCCCAGCATCCCTGGAGGGGACGTGGGTGCTTTGGGAGGTGGCCACTCCTGTGCACCCTCCTCTCCCAGCCTTTTCCAGTCTGCTCGGCCGTCCCTAAAGAGACGAGGCCCTCTGGCCCATGACCAGAGGGACTGTGTGGGGCAGCCCGGGCACAGGGCACCAATTCCAGGGACAGCAGGGAGCAGGGGGTCTCACCTGGCCAGCAGAGCCACAGCATAGTACTGGGTATGAGCACAGAGCATGGTGTCCCAGCCATGCTTGGACTCCACAGCCATCACCTCATTCTCACACTGCAGCCGGCAGAGCAGGGTCTTCATGACCTGCACTGCAAACCTGTGTGCAGAGCAAAGCCCGGGTCACATTGGGAGCACTGGCACTGGCCACAAGGACATGGAAAGGACGGGAGGACGGAGACCTGTTGGGGTCGCTGGGAAGGTGGTGTTCCTCTCGGCACGCTCTCCAGAAGTGATCGACTTCCTGTGGTGGCATCTGCTGTGTGGTGACGACAACATGGAAAAGCAGAGCCACAAAGAGGCGGGAGGAAAAAAGGATCATTGCCTCGTGGCACTCAGGCACCTGGACAATCACCCACACCACCAGAGTTGCCTGCAAAAGAAGTTGCCATGGAGAGCGCTCAGTGCGAGGTGTCCATGTGGCAGGGCCCCAGGGGAGACGCAGGGGGAGCAGCGGGCCTGGTGGCCCCTGGGGCCTGCCCTTAGGCCAGGTTTCAGCCCAGGGCCTGAGGCAGGGAGAGGATGGAGAGCTGCTGGAGAGGCGACCTGGGGGTGAGCAAATGCCCAGAAACTCACAGCCAGGGCAAAGACGCCCTCCTTGTCCCCATCCGAGGTGAACGTGCTGTGCAGAGGCCAATCCTCCATCACACAGAGCAGTGTTGGCAGAACCTTCTCCACTGTGGGACTCGATGAGCCTATGCTTCTCCAGATCATTGCAGCAGCTCTGTGGGATCAGAGCTCTGTGTCAGGGGCATCTCAGCCACACTACCATGCCCTGTGCGGCTCTGGGGGCCGGGTGACAGAGCCCCGGTGCCCTGAAGGGCAGGGAGGGAGCACGGCAGCAGGCTCGGGAAACAGAGGGGCCCGAGGGTCCCGGACCTGTCTGCCGCTCTGGCAGAGCCCATTGCACAGGCCGTGCAGGGCCATGGTCCTAAAGGCCGAGGAGGCCTGAGCTCTCCAGGCAGGTGGGCCCATACCTGTCACATGTTGGGGCACAGCGCAGGAGGGTCAGCACCACATCAGTTGGGTGTTCTTCGGCCAGCCTCACGATGTTCATGGGCAGCCTGGTATCCACATTTCCATGCGATGCAAAATTCTGGTGCATCTTCTTCACAATGGCTGGCACCTGGAAAAGGCATGGGGAAGACTTGGGCCGCTGTCTAGGGGAGCAACTTCACCAGCTTCCCCCAAGAATCGCTTCCCTTCCTGCCACGCTGTGCCGGCCTCAAAGGCTGAGGGGGCCCAGTGGCCGTGGCTGGAGATGACACACAATCCTGGGAGGCCTCTGGCCCCAGCCCCAGGCTGTTTACCTGCTGCTCAGAAGGAATACCACTCTTCTGGATAAAATCCACAGCGGGAGCAGGAATGGCAGTGGGAGTGGCCGTGGCGCCAGTATCTCTGATGCCCTGAGTCTCTCCAGTGTCAGCCGTTTGGAGGGCCACAGCCTCAGCCACTGCCTTGTCAGCCTTTGCCCTTTGATCATTCAATGCAGCATCAAAATTTTCTAATGGCTCAGCCAAATCCGTGTTGACATCAGGCTCTGCCTGGGGCTCGGTCAGCCCACAGTCAGGCTCAGCTGAGCCCTCAGCTGCCGTGCTGCTGGTGTTTCTACGCCGTATGCGCAGGAATTTTCGGATCATCTGCAGGAGAACAAAGGACAGGGAAGAGAGACGTGTTCCATGGAGTGCTCCAAGCGCGGTGCTCGGCTGAGCAGTGACAGCAGGCCCAGCCCAGGCGGGGATGGCTGCAGGTACCTTCAGTGTCCTGCGGAAGCTTCCACCGGCAGGCCTCTGCTCTTGTGTGCCATCCATGGCTGCATCTGGCAAAGAGCGAGAGCAGCCAGAGCTGAGGGGCTGCGGGAGAGGCCGGAGAACACAGCCCAGCCCTGCCCTCCCCAGGCTGCGATAGGGATGGGATGGGATGGGGCCACATTGGCTGCAGCCATCAGCCCTGTGGCCCAGCTCTGCCACTCACCATCCTGTAGTGTCTGGATCCGCTCGGGCTCTTCAGGCTCTTGTGCTGGGGTAGCTCCAGGGCCTTTGCTTTTTTTCCCCCTGAACACTTTGGACAGGCCGAGAATTCTGCCCGCCATGCCACAGCACCTTTCAAGAGAGATGCCTCAGGAAAGCACTGAGGCAACAAGTTGTGCACTTGCGCCTTGAAAGCACCTGTGGCAGAAGAAGCCTCAGGAAGGCTGCAGGACAGCAAGTCCTGCACTCTGGTCTCAAGGGCTCCTGCCACAATGACAGGAGGTTCCTCGTAGACGATTCAAGCCACCAAATCCCACAGTCCGGCCTGGAGGCCACAGGCCACGGGGATAAGAGATGACTTGGAAAACCTCCGAGTCACCAAGTCGTGCAGTCTGGCCGTGAGGTCAGCTGCACGAGTCACTCCTCGTAGAAGCTCTGGGTCAGGCACAAACGAGTGCGCTGTGTGGGGGCTCCTCACAGCACCGCTCTGGCGCGTCCTGTCCCGTCGCCTGCTCCAAGGAATGTGGCCTGGCTGCGTCACCGCCAGCACCTATGTCCCCACGTGTCACAAAGGGTCCTTGGACACCCTGTGCCATTCCAAGCCACGGTGACCACGCTGCTGCACCGCGTCACAAAGGGCCAATGCACACACTGTCACCTGCCCTGGGGCCGCTCCCAGCCCAGCCAAAGTGGCCCAGGTTGGAAGGAACCCCTCACCCCAAGTGTCTAAGACAGCCCTGAGACAGCATTTTTCGCAGCGGCTCAAACCGTGGGCAAACGCTGCCCTGCTCTGCGGGTTCAGGGCAGCAGAAGGAGCCCCCAGGGCCGCCGATGCAGCCGCAGCGGGAAGGGCACGGGGCCTCGCACAGAAGCTGGCACGGCCTCCCTGGGACACGTCCCAGCCGGTGGCCGTCCTAAACCCGCGGGTGTGACACAGACGAGGAACCTGTGGGCCGGGGCACGGACGCTGCTCTGACCCCTGGGGCCAGGGCAGCGCTGAAATCGGCAGGCGTGACGGAGCCCCCGCCCAAGCAGAGCTGCCGCCCCCCGAGCCCTGGCAACGCTGGTGCCATCTCCTGCCCCAGAGACCTGTGCCCCGGGGCGCTTCTCTGCCACAGGGCAGCCAAAGCCAACGGGCCCTGGCGGCTGGGCTCCTTCCTACAGGGGATGTTGGCAGGAGCACCTGGAGCAAGTGCTGGCAACACTTGGTCTCTGTCAGAAGCTCTTACTCCATGCTGAAATTGTTTTCTACTTGGAGTGATTTCCTGAAGCACAAAATCACCCTGGCAGCAGAGGCATAGAAGGAGTTGGCATTTAAGAATCCTCAATTCAGGAAAGCTTTTCTTCCCGTTACTCAACTCAAGTAGTTGCAAAAAGTTGCCAACTTCCTAAATTTATAGCAATGGCCTGAGAACCTGATAGATTTGCAAGCTTCCTTCCCATCTCAAAGCAGTGTTAGAAATGATCAGAGCCAATTTCCAAACTCAAAGATTTAGTTAACAAATTTGAAAAGCAATTTTGGGAAATGCTACGATAAATCAGGACAACATGGATCGAATGTTGGGTGGTCAACCCGGGAGCAGCAAAGGGTGCTTCTCCAGAGTACTGCCCACAACTTCGGGGTCTCGGGGGAGGTGTTTTAGACCATTGTTCTACCCTGAGGCAAAAACAAGACGGTAACAAAGAACCCGAAGAACATGACATCGTGTACATAAGAGAATCATTGAAATGTCTGGTGTCCGCAAGGGGTATCTGAAAGAGTTTCCTGAGAAATTGAAAAGACGTCTGCATGAAAAGTCTCCGAATCTTCTGTCAGATGGTTTCTGCCGCCCTCCGCCCAGATTGGTATGGGATCTCCTGATGAGCTGTGAAGATGTGGTCAGCCCATGCTTCATGGGCCCTTTCCCGCTTATCCCTCTGGCAGATGTCCAGGTAACACCTTAGGACTGTGAAAAGACTGTGGTATGCAAAGACAGGCCCTGGAAGTGTTTCCAGCAATTCAGGGGATTTTACCTTCCACTGCAAAGTTTTAAGACACACGATTAAAATCCAGGAATTTAATACTTTGTATCTATTACAGCAGCAACACATTTGCCTTAAGGTCATCCACTGCATGTCGCTTTGCAAAGCAGAAGACCACACAGAGACAAAACAAAGGCCTTACTTTGGTTTCAAACATTTTTCTAGGAAGGCATGGGAAGAGCCTAATTCTCTTAAGGAATCAAAGCTCTCCAGGAATGAAAGCCCACTCAGTGTTACAAAAGAAGCCCAAACAAATGAGTAGATTGCAAAAGGGCTAATCCTCCCCCTGCTCCAGCTATGGAAGTGGCCAAGAAAGTAGAGCTCTCCCCTCTTCTTCTCTGCAGGAGAAGCAGGATGACTAAGAGAAAAAGTCCCAGCTATTCCTTCAGTCCTCCATCACCAAAGCTGTGCCATAGCACAGGTGCTGCCTTCAAAGTGACCCCAGGTCCAGCCTAGACCTCTCACCTTCCAGACAACTCCTTCCCCAACACGCCCAGCAACAGCAACCCCAGCTCAACACCCTGCCAAGACCCGCAGCTGTCCCCATGCCTGCGCAGAGCTTTCCCAACCCCTGGTTCCCTGCACGTGCCGTGGCACGGCACTCAGGAGGATGTGCTCCAAGGCCTTCCCCGCTAGCAAGCTCAGGCTGCCAGGCCTACGGTTCCTGGATCATCCTTCCCACCCACCCTTCCCGTGCACGGCTGGTCCATTTGCGCTCAGCTCCGACTTGGCCGCTTCAGCAGGACTGCTGCTAAAGGATGGAGAGCAGCCCGGCAAGCTCCTTCTCCAGCTCCCTCTTTACTCTCGGGGCAGGTAGAACATGCCACAGGAAAGCAAGCAGTGCCAAAAGACTTGGGCCAGCATCAGGCACATTGAGGAATGAAACAAGGCCTTTGTTCGATGGAAGGAAGCACAAGCAATTGACAGAAGTGAAGAGGACTTAGCACAGATATCCAGAAGTCCTTAGCACCAGTTAACATCAGCAAAACCTGGAAGCCTAACTTGACATGAGAGTGACTTGACAAAAAGCTTGAGACATAGCCTTTGGGAAGACCTAAGGGCGGCTACAGAATCAGCCCTGTGCAGGGAAGGCATGAGGAAGATGAGCTGCTTTGGTGAGCTGAGACTCCTCCTGGCCAGCAGGTGGACATTAACTTCAGGCCTAGGATTCTGACGCAATGTGTTTCCTTCTAAGCCCCTGCCTATGGAATCACCTCAGCAGTCTAAAGACGGAAGGGATTTTTGATAGAATTCCTACAGCAACCCACTGAAATTTGGACGTGGCGAAGAAGCCTTGTGCTGGGGTGCAGAGCCCTAACCTCCTGCCAATAAAAGAGCTCTTGGTGGACAATGCATTTGTCTGCTGATTTCATTGAATTCTAGAGACCTCTCAGGACTGCTCTATCCTGAGGGAAGGCCCTTGGCCTTGAGCTGTAGGCACCCGCGCAAGCTTCAGATCAGCTCCCTCAGCTTCCAGGACCTCTCTTGGCCGGCATCCTGACGGGGAGGCAGGACCGCTGCCAGGCACTGCTGGGACCCAGCAGGACAGGACCGGCTGTCTCGTGTCCACGTAGCACCCCCTGACACAGCCAGGGTCATCCCGAAAGCAGACAAGGCTCACGTGTCAGCGCAGAGGGGCAAGGAGCGCTGGGCTCCTCTCAGGGTGTCTCAGCTGGGCCTGCTCCACAAGACGCCCCCATTTGAAGGCCTGCTAATGCCCAGCTGCTAGAAATGCCTGCCTTGTTCTCTCCAAGATGCAGAGGAAGAGGCAGGGAGCAGGGCGCCTTGGGAGGCAAAGCTTCCAAGCCTTTTCTGAGGCCGCTCACACACCAAGAGCAGCCAAGACTCTCCCTGCTGCCTGGCCCACACAGCCCAGCTCGGTGCTGGCCCTCTGGGCCGCAGCAGCCTCCAGCAAGCAAGAGGCAAATGCATATTGCCAAGAGTTGAAGCACAGCAGACAGGTAAGATGTGAGACGTGTGTGCGGGAAGGCCTTTGAATTCACAGCTCTCCAAGACAGCTTTGGGGCTGGCAGCTGGACAGAGATGCTCCTGCTCACACCTGTGTCCAAAGGGGGGGAACACACCCTGCTGCAGGTGCTTGCCTTGGTCTCTGCAGGTCCAGCTGGATTCCAAACCTGCTCTTCACAGCCTTCTCCCTTCCCTTGTCCGCCTGCCAAGGGCAACGGGCCTCAAGGACTGAAAGGACCACAGAGAGCCAAAGGGGGACAGTTGTTCCTACATCACTGGGAGCTCCTAGGAAAGCGCATTCCTTCAGCAGCAAGCCCCTTTCCCCCAGAGGCCTTTCCCCAGATTGGAAGCTTTCCTGGGGAATGCCAAGACACTCTTAAGAAACCCTGGCAAGGCTGAATTTCTTTCTGGTCCTTTCTGGACAGGCGCTCCAGCTCTAGCTGGCATTTCCCCCAGTGTGATTCCAGCTGGAGGTTGACACATGCAGCCCCAGGCCCTCTACAAACACAAGCTGCCCGCTGCCTCCACTCCTGCCTGCGCTCACAG
The DNA here is from genome assembly GCF_029207755.1 of Chamaea fasciata. NCBI lineage: Eukaryota > Metazoa > Chordata > Aves > Passeriformes > Sylviidae > Chamaea > Chamaea fasciata. Next base: position 125,605 of record NW_027094240.1, on the reverse strand, counting down.
CAGCAAAAGCAGGCTCTTCCCGGCCAGAGACCAGAGCCCTGACCCCGCAGGACGCTCTCGCCAGCACCTTCCAGGACTCTCCGCTGTGCACGCAGCACTTTTCCTGCCCGCTCTCCACAGCCTTTGGAAGACAGAGCACAACCTGGCTGGCGCTGCCATCAGCACACTGCAAACACGGGCAGAGGAAGGAGAAGCAGGGGCTGCTTTGCGGCCATGCCCAGGAGAGACTGGAAGGCTGCCCTCCCTCTGCTCTCACTCGCTTGGCTTTCTGGCAGCCTCTGAGGCAGGGGCTGCGATTCCTCAGCTCTGGGCACCAGAACCGCAGCCGGGATCCCGGAACTGCCTGACGGCGCTGGGGCCATTGGCTGGGTCACGCGTCCGAGTCTCGGCCACCGTGCTGCTGCTGCTGCTGCTTCACTTGCCCTTAGGCACACCCCAAGCTCCCTGTTAAGGCCTGATGGTCTCTGCTTCTGCCATCTCCCCGACCCTGTGCAGGGATGGAGCACTGCTGTGCTTTCAGCAAGCTATTCTTGAAAGCTTCCAGCATTCCAAGCTCCTTTGCCCTCTGTAGATGCTTGCCATGGAATCCCTCACAGCTGGCTTCAGAGCGTCCTCAGGTTGGCTCTCTCAAAATCCGGGAGCTTCAGGCTGCTCAGTAGGACCTTAAACTGCACAGTGTTGTGGAACTGGACCTTCAGCACAGGCACCTTTCCAACCTGACGCGGCCTCGCTCCTCTGTGTCTCTGCACAAAAGACGGCGCGCAAGAGGACGGCAGCAGGGGCCTGTGTGTGCTAGGGCTCAGATTTTACACCGTTTCAGCTCCACAGAGACGCAGGTGAAGTGAAGAAGCCAAAGTGTTTATTAATTCAAGGCCAAGCAAAGGGATGAGCTGGGAAGGAATAAGGGGGGATGGGCAGGGTCTGAGGGCTGGGGGGAGGGAGCTAAGTACAAAGAGCGAGAGGTGTGAAGCCAGGAGAATTGTGCTCAGCCTCAGCTGTGCGTGGAGCTCCAGCAGCACTGAGAGATGGTGTCCTCTTCAGTGTCTCCTGGTGTGTTCTTGGGACACCGGTTTGCTGGATTCAGAAGACGTCCCCAGTTGTTTAGCTTTCTGGGGAAAGCAGGCTTCATTTTGCAGGTTCAGAGCATGACGGCCTGTTGTCTTGCCTCTGGGTTTGAAGGGCTGCAAGAGAGAAGAATAGAGACATGGTCAGAGGCTGGATCTGTGGGAATCCTAGGAGATCTTCCTGCCAGGGCCATCCCATCCAGCCCTCGTCCACACAAGGAGCAAAGGCCTCCAGAGCCGAGGATTGCAGCTGTCTGCCCGGGCAGTGCAGCTTCCCCCGCCAGAGCCGCTGACGGCCCGCTGCCCTCACTCACCCTGACTGAGAAGGTGAAGCTGTCCTGGCTGCCCCCTCAGAGAGCGTGTCACGGCCCCAGCGGCACGGCTCCCTGCCAGCGCCGCTGCCAGCCCTGTGGCCACACGGCCTCCTGCCCCGGCAGGGCTCAGCCCGGGCCCTTGCCGCCAGCTGCCGCCCCAGGGCACGGCTGCCAGAGGGCGGCAGCAGCCCCGAGGGCAGGCGGGGCTCCACGGCGCCGGGCCCGGATGCCGCTGCTGCAGCCGGGGCAGCAGCAGCCAGGGCCGGGGCCGAGCTGCGGCGGGCCAGGGAGGGAGCCCGGGCTCGTGGCTCACCCAAGAACCACATGGCTGCCTCTGGCAGGGACTCCTGTGGGTTCTCCAGGTAGGGCAGGGCCCGGCGCAGGTGCTCGGCCGCTAGGATCCTGTCGTCTGCCAGCTGGAGAGAGCAGCAGGAAAGAAGGGTTGGCGCGGGCTCAGCCGCTGGCGCCGGGCTCTGGCCGCGCCCAGCCCCGGCCTCCCCTGCCCGCACGGCCCTGAGGCCCGGCCAGCAGCCGCTGGCGCCGGGCTCTGGAGGGGGCAGAGGGCCGGCTGCTGCCCGGGGAGCCGCGGTGCCGCCCCGTGCCCGCAGCCCCGCTGGGCCGGGACTCCACGGGCACCCGGCTCGGGGCCGCAGGAGCCTGGAGAAGAGCCCGCGGGGCCCAGGGAAGGCAGCGGCGTGTGGGGCGCAGGCTGGAGCCCCCGGGTGCAGCACTGGGCAGGGGCCACGGCTGCCAGCCCCGCGGCCATGGATCTTCTCCAGGCTGAGGCTGCCACTTCTCCAAGCCATCCTTACCTTGCAGTCATCGATAGTCAAGGGATGTTCCTTTGTCAGGAGCTTCTCGAGATCCCTCCTCTTCAGGAACTTGGCCGCACAATACAGGGTTTCCCGAGAGGCCTGAAGAGCAGCAGAGATGCAGAGATGGCACCACAGCCCAGGGCACAAGGACTCGCATCCCTGTGCCAAGGCCTGGAGAAGGACGCAGCCTCCTCCTCCTCCTGCAGCAGGGCAGGAGGCAGCTGAGCCCCCGTCCCAGGGATGCACAAAACCTCACATTTGCCACACGCCGGTTCTCATCATGGCAGTAGAATAAAAGTAGGTACAGGCTCTTGTTTACAGTTGCCTTCAGGCGCTTTTTTCCCTCCTTCACTACCAACTCCATCACCTTACAGAAGAGGTCAATGGAGAGCAGTTGCATGTAGCTATTTTCCTAGAGGAAAGGAAAAAACCTAAGCATCAATTACTCCAGGCCCACCTAGGCAAAGGCCTGAAAATGCAGACAGCACAAGGTTTCTGGGCAGCACCCAATTCCTGTGGCTCGGGTTGCAGAACCTTACATTGTTAAAGAGCGCCAGGAGTGCCTCAGCCAGCTTTGGGGCGGTGGTGCTGGATACCAGGATGTCTTCGCTCTCCAGCATATTAGTAAGCACACGGAGGGTCAGGGCAACCACCACTCCATCTTCATCAGCCAGCAGATCCACAAAGCTTTCAGACAGGCAGCACATTCTTCTGGCCTGTGTGGAACACAAGGCTGCGCTGTGAAGCCGTGAACAGCTGCACCAGCGACAGCGCCCAGGCACTGCAAGCCCAGCCTGCTGCCGCAGGGCCCAGACACCAAAGGCCTGTCCCAAAGCACTCGGGCAGCTGAGGCAGGAGAGCTGGGAGCAGCTGCCTCAGCTCCTGAAGCCCAGCCAGCCCATGGGGCTGCTCTCCCCAGTGCAGCTTCAGCTGCTGCCCCCTTCTCACCATCAGGGGATCCTTGCTGAGCACCAGCAGGCCTTTGAGCGCCAGGCGACACCTCTTCCTGCACTCGGTCCGCAGGTACCTCGACACGACCCTCAGGACCCAGCCACCACATTTAGTCCAGTCCAGGCACTCCAGAACCTGAAAGGCACAGGGCAGTGGTACAGGGCCCGGCTGGCAGGAGCCCAGAACTGCCCAGGGCCAGCCCCAGGCAGCAGCAGCACAGGGCGCTGGTGCCATCCCAGGAGGCTAGGGATGCGGCTGCGAGAGGGCAGAGAGCTGGGAGGCAGCTCAGCCAGGCAGCGCTGCTCTTCAGGCTCACCTCCACAAGGAATGCCAGGAAAGGCAGATCGCAGCCTGGCTTCTCAATGCTGAGCAGCCGGAGCATGCGGGTTGCGATGCAGGAAGAGAAAGGGATCAAGACATGGCGCATCTCCCTGTCAGGGGCAAAAAGGAAGAAAGAGCCTGAGTAGGGGGGGGGCACACTTTTCTCAGGACTGACTCCCAGAGGTGCAGTCTTTCCCCAGCATCCCTGGAGGGGACGTGGGTGCTTTGGGAGGTGGCCACTCCTGTGCACCCTCCTCTCCCAGCCTTTTCCAGTCTGCTCGGCCGTCCCTAAAGAGACGAGGCCCTCTGGCCCATGACCAGAGGGACTGTGTGGGGCAGCCCGGGCACAGGGCACCAATTCCAGGGACAGCAGGGAGCAGGGGGTCTCACCTGGCCAGCAGAGCCACAGCATAGTACTGGGTATGAGCACAGAGCATGGTGTCCCAGCCATGCTTGGACTCCACAGCCATCACCTCATTCTCACACTGCAGCCGGCAGAGCAGGGTCTTCATGACCTGCACTGCAAACCTGTGTGCAGAGCAAAGCCCGGGTCACATTGGGAGCACTGGCACTGGCCACAAGGACATGGAAAGGACGGGAGGACGGAGACCTGTTGGGGTCGCTGGGAAGGTGGTGTTCCTCTCGGCACGCTCTCCAGAAGTGATCGACTTCCTGTGGTGGCATCTGCTGTGTGGTGACGACAACATGGAAAAGCAGAGCCACAAAGAGGCGGGAGGAAAAAAGGATCATTGCCTCGTGGCACTCAGGCACCTGGACAATCACCCACACCACCAGAGTTGCCTGCAAAAGAAGTTGCCATGGAGAGCGCTCAGTGCGAGGTGTCCATGTGGCAGGGCCCCAGGGGAGACGCAGGGGGAGCAGCGGGCCTGGTGGCCCCTGAGCCTGCCCTTAGGCCAGGTTTCAGCCCAGGGCCTGAGGCAGGGAGAGGATGGAGAGCTGCTGGAGAGGCGACCTGGGGGTGAGCAAATGCCCAGAAACTCACAGCCAGGGCAAAGACGCCCTCCTTGTCCCCATCCGAGGTGAACGTGCTGTGCAGAGGCCAATCCTCCATCACACAGAGCAGTGTTGGCAGAACCTTCTCCACTGTGGGACTCGATGAGCCTATGCTTCTCCAGATCATTGCAGCAGCTCTGTGGGATCAGAGCTCTGTGTCAGGGGCATCTCAGCCACACTACCATGCCCTGTGCGGCTCTGGGGGCCGGGTGACAGAGCCCCGGTGCCCTGAAGGGCAGGGAGGGAGCACGGCAGCAGGCTCGGGAAACAGAGGGGCCCGAGGGTCCCGGACCTGTCTGCCGCTCTGGCAGAGCCCATTGCACAGGCCGTGCAGGGCCATGGTCCTAAAGGCCGAGGAGGCCTGAGCTCTCCAGGCAGGTGGGCCCATACCTGTCACATGTTGGGGCACAGCGCAGGAGGGTCAGCACCACATCAGTTGGGTGTTCTTCGGCCAGCCTCACGATGTTCATGGGCAGCCTGGTATCCACATTTCCATGCGATGCAAAATTCTGGTGCATCTTCTTCACAATGGCTGGCACCTGGAAAAGGCATGGGGAAGACTTGGGCCGCTGTCTAGGGGAGCAACTTCACCAGCTTCCCCCAAGAATCGCTTCCCTTCCTGCCACGCTGTGCCGGCCTCAAAGGCTGAGGGGGCCCAGTGGCCGTGGCTGGAGATGACACACAATCCTGGGAGGCCTCTGGCCCCAGCCCCAGGCTGTTTACCTGCTGCTCAGAAGGAATACCACTCTTCTGGATAAAATCCACAGCGGGAGCAGGAATGGCAGTGGGAGTGGCCGTGGCGCCAGTATCTCTGATGCCCTGAGTCTCTCCAGTGTCAGCCGTTTGGAGGGCCACAGCCTCAGCCACTGCCTTGTCAGCCTTTGCCCTTTGATCATTCAATGCAGCATCAAAATTTTCTAATGGCTCAGCCAAATCCGTGTTGACATCAGGCTCTGCCTGGGGCTCGGTCAGCCCACAGTCAGGCTCAGCTGAGCCCTCAGCTGCCGTGCTGCTGGTGTTTCTACGCCGTATGCGCAGGAATTTTCGGATCATCTGCAGGAGAACAAAGGACAGGGAAGAGAGACGTGTTCCATGGAGTGCTCCAAGCGCGGTGCTCGGCTGAGCAGTGACAGCAGGCCCAGCCCAGGCGGGGATGGCTGCAGGTACCTTCAGTGTCCTGCGGAAGCTTCCACCGGCAGGCCTCTGCTCTTGTGTGCCATCCATGGCTGCATCTGGCAAAGAGCGAGAGCAGCCAGAGCTGAGGGGCTGCGGGAGAGGCCGGAGAACACAGCCCAGCCCTGCCCTCCCCAGGCTGCGATAGGGATGGGATGGGATGGGGCCACATTGGCTGCAGCCATCAGCCCTGTGGCCCAGCTCTGCCACTCACCATCCTGTAGTGTCTGGATCCGCTCGGGCTCTTCAGGCTCTTGTGCTGGGGTAGCTCCAGGGCCTTTGCTTTTTTTCCCCCTGAACACTTTGGACAGGCCGAGAATTCTGCCCGCCATGCCACAGCACCTTTCAAGAGAGATGCCTCAGGAAAGCACTGAGGCAACAAGTTGTGCACTTGCGCCTTGAAAGCACCTGTGGCAGAAGAAGCCTCAGGAAGGCTGCAGGACAGCAAGTCCTGCACTCTGGTCTCAAGGGCTCCTGCCACAATGACAGGAGGTTCCTCGTAGACGATTCAAGCCACCAAATCCCACAGTCCGGCCTGGAGGCCACAGGCCACGGGGATAAGAGATGACTTGGAAAACCTCCGAGTCACCAAGTCGTGCAGTCTGGCCGTGAGGTCAGCTGCACGAGTCACTCCTCGTAGAAGCTCTGGGTCAGGCACAAACGAGTGCGCTGTGTGGGGGCTCCTCACAGCACCGCTCTGGCGCGTCCTGTCCCGTCGCCTGCTCCAAGGAATGTGGCCTGGCTGCGTCACCGCCAGCACCTATGTCCCCACGTGTCACAAAGGGTCCTTGGACACCCTGTGCCATTCCAAGCCACGGTGACCGCGCTGCTGCACCGCGTCACAAAGGGCCAATGCACACACTGTCACCTGCCCTGGGGCCGCTCCCAGCCCAGCCAAAGTGGCCCAGGTTGGAAGGAACCCCTCACCCCAAGTGTCTAAGACAGCCCTGAGACAGCATTTTTCGCAGCGGCTCAAACCGTGGGCAAACGCTGCCCTGCTCTGCGGGTTCAGGGCAGCAGAAGGAGCCCCCAGGGCCGCCGATGCAGCCGCAGCGGGAAGGGCACGGGGCCTCGCACAGAAGCTGGCACGGCCTCCCTGGGACACGTCCCAGCCGGTGGCCGTCCTAAACCCGCGGGTGTGACACAGACGAGGAACCTGTGGGCCGGGGCACGGACGCTGCTCTGACCCCTGGGGCCAGGGCAGCGCTGAAATCGGCAGGCGTGACGGAGCCCCCGCCCAAGCAGAGCTGCCGCCCCCCGAGCCCTGGCAACGCTGGTGCCATCTCCTGCCCCAGAGACCTGTGCCCCGGGGCGCTTCTCTGCCACAGGGCAGCCAAAGCCAACGGGCCCTGGCGGCTGGGCTCCTTCCTACAGGGGATGTTGGCAGGAGCACCTGGAGCAAGTGCTGGCAACACTTGGTCTCTGTCAGAAGCTCTTACTCCATGCTGAAATTGTTTTCTACTTGGAGTGATTTCCTGAAGCACAAAATCACCCTGGCAGCAGAGGCATAGAAGGAGTTGGCATTTAAGAATCCTCAATTCAGGAAAGCTTTTCTTCCCGTTACTCAACTCAAGTAGTTGCAAAAAGTTGCCAACTTCCTAAATTTATAGCAATGGCCTGAGAACCTGATAGATTTGCAAGCTTCCTTCCCATCTCAAAGCAGTGTTAGAAATGATCAGAGCCAATTTCCAAACTCAAAGATTTAGTTAACAAATTTGAAAAGCAATTTCGGGAAATGCTACGATAAATCAGGACAACATGGATCGAATGTTGGGTGGTCAATCCGGGAGCAGCAAAGGGTGCTTCTCCAGAGTACTGCCCACAACTTCGGGGTCTCGGGGGAGGTGTTTTAGACCATTGTTCTACCCTGAGGCAAAAACAAGACGGTAACAAAGAACCCGAAGAACATGACATCGTGTACATAAGAGAATCATTGAAATGTCTGGTGTCCGCAAGGGGTATCTGAAAGAGTTTCCTGAGAAATTGAAAAGACGTCTGCATGAAAAGTCTCCGAATCTTCTGTCAGATGGTTTCTGCCGCCCTCCGCCCAGATTGGTATGGGATCTCCTGATGAGCTGTGAAGATGTGGTCAGCCCATGCTTCATGGGCCCTTTCCCGCTTATCTCTCTGGCAGATGTCCAGGTAACACCTTAGGACTGTGAAAAGACTGTGGTATGCAAAGACAGGCCCTGGAAGTGTTTCCAGCAATTCAGGGGATTTTACCTTCCACTGCAAAGTTTTAAGACACACGATTAAAATCCAGGAATTTAATACTTTGTATCTATTACAGCAGCAACACATTTGCCTTAAGGTCATCCACTGCATGTCGCTTTGCAAAGCAGAAGACCACACAGAGGCAAAACAAAGGCCTTACTTTGGTTTCAAACATTTTTCTAGGAAGGCATGGGAAGAGCCTAATTCTCTTAAGGAATCAAAGCTCTCCAGGAATGAAAGCCCACTCAGTGTTACAAAAGAAGCCCAAACAAATGAGTAGATTGCAAAAGGGCTAATCCTCCCCCTGCTCCAGCTATGGAAGTGGCCAAAAAAGTAGAGCTCTCCCCTCTTCTTCTCTGCAGGAGAAGCAGGATGACTAAGAGAAAAAGTCCCAGCTATTCCTTCAGTCCTCCATCACCAAAGCTGTGCCATAGCACAGGTGCTGCCTTCAAAGTGACCCCAGTTCCAGCCTAGACCTCTCACCTTCCAGACAACTCCTTCCCCAACACGCCCAGCAACAGCAACCCCAGCTCAACACCCTGCCAAGACCCGCAGCTGTCCCCATGCCTGCGCAGAGCTTTCCCAACCCCTGGTTCCCTGCACGTGCCGTGGCACGGCACTCAGGAGGATGTGCTCCAAGGCCTTCCCCGCTAGCAAGCTCAGGCTGCCAGGCCTACGGTTCCTGGATCATCCTTCCCACCCACCCTTCCCGTGCACGGCTGGTCCATTTGCGCTCAGCTCCGACTTGGCCGCTTCAGCAGGACTGCTGCTAAAGGATGGAGAGCAGCCCGGCAAGCTCCTTCTCCAGCTCCCTCTTTACTCTCGGGGCAGGTAGAACATGCCACAGGAAAGCAAGCAGTGCCAAAAGACTTGGGCCAGCATCAGGCACATTGAGGAATGAAACAAGGCCTTTGTTCGATGGAAGGAAGCACAAGCAATTGACAGAAGTGAAGAGGACTTAGCACAGATATCCAGAAGTCCTTAGCACCAGTTAACATCAGCAAAACCTGGAAGCCTAACTTGACATGAGAGTGACTTGACAAAAAGCTTGAGACATAGCCTTTGGGAAGACCTAAGGGCGGCTACAGAATCAGCCCTGTGCAGGGAAGGCATGAGGAAGATGAGCTGCTTTGGTGAGCTGAGACTCCTCCTGGCCAGCAGGTGGACATTAACTTCAGGCCTAGGATTCTGACGCAATGTGTTTCCTTCTAAGCCCCTGCCTATGGAATCACCTCAGCAGTCTAAAGACGGAAGGGATTTTTGATAGAATTCCTACAGCAACCCACTGAAATTTGGACGTGGCGAAGAAGCCTTGTGCTGGGGTGCAGAGCCCTAACCTCCTGCCAATAAAAGAGCTCTTGGTGGACAATGCATTTGTCTGCTGATTTCATTGAATTCTAGAGACCTCTCAGGACTGCTCTATCCTGAGGGAAGGCCCTTGGCCTTGAGCTGTAGGCACCCGCGCAAGCTTCAGATCAGCTCCCTCAGCTTCCAGGACCTCTCTTGGCCGGCATCCTGACGGGGAGGCAGGACCGCTGCCAGGCACTGCTGGGACCCAGCAGGACAGGACCGGCTGTCTCGTGTCCACGTAGCACCCCCTGACACAGCCAGGGTCATCCCGAAAGCAGACAAGGCTCACGTGTCAGCGCAGAGGGGCAAGGAGCGCTGGGCTCCTCTCAGGGTGTCTCAGCTGGGCCTGCTCCACAAGACGCCCCCATTTGAAGGCCTGCTAATGCCCAGCTGCTAGAAATGCCTGCCTTGTTCTCTCCAAGATGCAGAGGAAGAGGCAGGGAGCAGGGCGCCTTGGGAGGCAAAGCTTCCAAGCCTTTTCTGAGGCCGCTCACACACCAAGAGCAGCCAAGACTCTCCCTGCTGCCTGGCCCACACAGCCCAGCTCGGTGCTGGCCCTCTGGGCCGCAGCAGCCTCCAGCAAGCAAGAGGCAAATGCATATTGCCAAGAGTTGAAGCACAGCAGACAGGTAAGATGTGAGACGTGTGTGCGGGAAGGCCTTTGAATTCACAGCTCTCCAAGACAGCTTTGGGGCTGGCAGCTGGACAGAGATGCTCCTGCTCACACCTGTGTCCAAAGGGGGGAAACACACCCTGCTGCAGGTGCTTGCCTTGGTCTCTGCAGGTCCAGCTGGATTCCAAACCTGCTCTTCACAGCCTTCTCCCTTCCCTTGTCCGCCTGCCAAGGGCAACGGGCCTCAAGGACTGAAAGGACCACAGAGAGCCAAAGGGGGACAGTTGTTCCTACATCACTGGGAGCTCCTAGGAAAGCGCATTCCTTCAGCAGCAAGCCCCTTTCCCCCAGAGGCCTTTCCCCAGATTGGAAGCTTTCCTGGGGAATGCCAAGACACTCTTAAGAAACCCTGGCAAGGCTGAATTTCTTTCTGGTCCTTTCTGGACAGGCGCTCCAGCTCTAGCTGGCATTTCCCCCAGTGTGATTCCAGCTGGAGGTTGACACATGCAGCCCCAGGCCCTCTACAAACACAAGCTGCCCGCTGCCTCCACTCCTGCCTGCGCTCACAGCAGCAAAAGCAGGCTCTTCCCGGCCAGAGACCAGAGCCCTGACCCCGCAGGACGCTCTCGCCAGCACCTTCCAGGACTCTCCGCTGTGCACGCAGCACTTTTCCTGCCCGCTCTCCACAGCCTTTGGAAGACAGAGCACAACCTGGCTGGCGCTGCCATCAGCACACTGCAAACACGGGCAGAGGAAGGAGAAGCAGGGGCTGCTTTGCGGCCATGCCCAGGAGAGACTGGAAGGCTGCCCTCCCTCTGCTCTCACTCGCTTGGCTTTCTGGCAGCCTCTGAGGCAGGGGCTGCGATTCCTCAGCTCTGGGCACCAGAACCGCAGCCGGGATCCCGGAACTGCCTGACGGTGCTGGGGCCATTGGCTGGGTCACGCGTCCGAGTCTCGGCCACCGTGCTGCTGCTGCTGCTGCTTCACTTGCCCTTAGGCACACCCCAAGCTCCCTGTTAAGGCCTGATGGTCTCTGCTTCTGCCATCTCCCCGACCCTGTGCAGGGATGGAGCACTGCTGTGCTTTCAGCAAGCTATTCTTGAAAGCTTCCAGCATTCCAAGCTCCTTTGCCCTCTGTAGATGCTTGCCATGGAATCCCTCACAGCTGGCTTCAGAGCGTCCTCAGGTTGGCTCTCTCAAAATCCGGGAGCTTCAGGCTGCTCAGTAGGACCTTAAACTGCACAGTGTTGTGGAACTGGACCTTCAGCACAGGCACCTTTCCAACCTGACGCGGCCTCGCTCCTCTGTGTCTCTGCACAAAAGACGGCGCGCAAGAGGACGGCAGCAGGGGCCTGTGTGTGCTAGGGCTCAGATTTTACACCGTTTCAGCTCCACAGAGACGCAGGTGAAGTGAAGAAGCCAAAGTGTTTATTAATTCAAGGCCAAGCAAAGGGATGAGCTGGGAAGGAATAAGGGGGGATGGGCAGGGTCTGAGGGCTGGGGGGAGGGAGCTAAGTACAAAGAGCGAGAGGTGTGAAGCCAGGAGAATTGTGCTCAGCCTCAGCTGTGCGTGGAGCTCCAGCAGCACTGAGAGATGGTGTCCTCTTCAGTGTCTCCTGGTGTGTTCTTGGGACACCGGTTTGCTGGATTCAGAAGACGTCCCCAGTTGTTTAGCTTTCTGGGGAAAGCAGGCTTCATTTTGCAGGTTCAGAGCATGACGGCCTGTTGTCTTGCCTCTGGGTTTGAAGGGCTGCAAGAGAGAAGAATAGAGACATGGTCAGAGGCTGGATCTGTGGGAATCCTAGGAGATCTTCCTGCCAGGGCCATCCCATCCAGCCCTCGTCCACACAAGGAGCAAAGGCCTCCAGAGCCGAGGATTGCAGCTGTCTGCCCGGGCAGTGCAGCTTCCCCCGCCAGAGCCGCTGACGGCCCGCTGCCCTCACTCACCCTGACTGAGAAGGTGAAGCTGTCCTGGCTGCCCCCTCAGAGAGCGTGTCACGGCCCCAGCGGCACGGCTCCCTGCCAGCGCCGCTGCCAGCCCTGTGGCCACACGGCCTCCTGCCCCGGCAGGGCTCAGCCCGGGCCCTTGCCGCCAGCTGCCGCCCCAGGGCACGGCTGCCAGAGGGTGGCAGCAGCCCCGAGGGCAGGCGGGGCTCCACGGCGCCGGGCCCGGATGCCGCTGCTGCAGCCGGGGCAGCAGCAGCCAGGGCCGGGGCCGAGCTGCGGCGGGCCAGGGAGGGAGCCCGGGCTCGTGGCTCACCCAAGAACCACATGGCTGCCTCTGGCAGGGACTCCTGTGGGTTCTCCAGGTAGGGCAGGGCCCGGCGCAGGTGCTCGGCCGCTAGGATCCTGTCGTCTGCCAGCTGGAGAGAGCAGCAGGAAAGAAGGGTTGGCGCGGGCTCAGCCGCTGGCGCCGGGCTCTGGCCGCGCCCAGCCCCGGCCTCCCCTGCCCGCACGGCCCTGAGGCCCGGCCAGCAGCCGCTGGCGCCGGGCTCTGGAGGGGGCAGAGGGCCGGCTGCTGCCCGGGGAGCCGCGGTGCCGCCCCGTGCCCGCAGCCCCGCTGGGCCGGGACTCCACGGGCACCCGGCTCGGGGCCGCAGGAGCCTGGAGAAGAGCCCGCGGGGCCCAGGGAAGGCAGCGGCGTGTGGGGCGCAGGCTGGAGCCCCCGGGTGCAGCACTGGGCAGGGGCCACGGCTGCCAGCCCCGCGGCCATGGATCTTCTCCAGGCTGAGGCTGCCACTTCTCCAAGCCATCCTTACCTTGCAGTCATCGATAGTCAAGGGATGTTCCTTTGTCAGGAGCTTCTCGAGATCCCTCCTCTTCAGGAACTTGGCCGCACAATACAGGGTTTCCCGAGAGGCCTGAAGAGCAGCAGAGATGCAGAGATGGCACCACAGCCCAGGGCACAAGGACTCGCATCCCTGTGCCAAGGCCTGGAGAAGGACGCAGCCTCCTCCTCCTCCTGCAGCAGGGCAGGAGGCAGCTGAGCCCCCGTCCCAGGGATGCACAAAACCTCACATTTGCCACACGCCGGTTCTCATCATGGCAGTAGAATAAAAGTAGGTACAGGCTCTTGTTTACAGTTGCCTTCAGGCGCTTTTTTCCCTCCTTCACTACCAACTCCATCACCTTACAGAAGAGGTCAATGGAGAGCAGTTGCATGTAGCTATTTTCCTAGAGGAAAGGAAAAAACCTAAGCATCAATTACTCCAGGCCCACCTAGGCAAAGGCCTGAAAATGCAGACAGCACAAGGTTTCTGGGCAGCACCCAATTCCTGTGGCTCGGGTTGCAGAACCTTACATTGTTAAAGAGCGCCAGGAGTGCCTCAGCCAGCTTTGGGGCGGTGGTGCTGGATACCAGGATGTCTTCGCTCTCCAGCATATTAGTAAGCACACGGAGGGTCAGGGCAACCACCACTCCATCTTCATCAGCCAGCAGATCCACAAAGCTTTCAGACAGGCAGCACATTCTTCTGGCCTGTGTGGAACACAAGGCTGCGCTGTGAAGCCGTGAACAGCTGCACCAGCGACAGCGCCCAGGCACTGCAAGCCCAGCCTGCTGCCGCAGGGCCCAGACACCAAAGGCCTGTCCCAAAGCACTCGGGCAGCTGAGGCAGGAGAGCTGGGAGCAGCTGCCTCAGCTCCTGAAGCCCAGCCAGCCCATGGGGCTGCTCTCCCCAGTGCAGCTTCAGCTGCTGCCCCCTTCTCACCATCAGGGGATCCTTGCTGAGCACCAGCAGGCCTTTGAGCGCCAGGCGACACCTCTTCCTGCACTCGGTCCGCAGGTACCTCGACACGACCCTCAGGACCCAGCCACCACATTTAGTCCAGTCCAGGCACTCCAGAACCTGAAAGGCACAGGGCAGTGGTACAGGGCCCGGCTGGCAGGAGCCCAGAACTGCCCAGGGCCAGCCCCAGGCAGCAGCAGCACAGGGCGCTGGTGCCATCCCAGGAGGCTAGGGATGCGGCTGCGAGAGGGCAGAGAGCTGGGAGGCAGCTCAGCCAGGCAGCGCTGCTCTTCAGGCTCACCTCCACAAGGAATGCCAGGAAAGGCAGATCGCAGCCTGGCTTCTCAATGCTGAGCAGCCGGAGCATGCGGGTTGCGATGCAGGAAGAGAAAGGGATCAAGACATGGCGCATCTCCCTGTCAGGGGCAAAAAGGAAGAAAGAGCCTGAGTAGGGGGGGGGCACACTTTTCTCAGGACTGACTCCCAGAGGTGCAGTCTTTCCCCAGCATCCCTGGAGGGGACGTGGGTGCTTTGGGAGGTGGCCACTCCTGTGCACCCTCCTCTCCCAGCCTTTTCCAGTCTGCTCGGCCGTCCCTAAAGAGACGAGGCCCTCTGGCCCATGACCAGAGGGACTGTGTGGGGCAGCCCGGGCACAGGGCACCAATTCCAGGGACAGCAGGGAGCAGGGGGTCTCACCTGGCCAGCAGAGCCACAGCATAGTACTGGGTATGAGCACAGAGCATGGTGTCCCAGCCATGCTTGGACTCCACAGCCATCACCTCATTCTCACACTGCAGCCGGCAGAGCAGGGTCTTCATGACCTGCACTGCAAACCTGTGTGCAGAGCAAAGCCCGGGTCACATTGGGAGCACTGGCACTGGCCACAAGGACATGGAAAGGACGGGAGGACGGAGACCTGTTGGGGTCGCTGGGAAGGTGGTGTTCCTCTCGGCACGCTCTCCAGAAGTGATCGACTTCCTGTGGTGGCATCTGCTGTGTGGTGACGACAACATGGAAAAGCAGAGCCACAAAGAGGCGGGAGGAAAAAAGGATCATTGCCTCGTGGCACTCAGGCACCTGGACAATCACCCACACCACCAGAGTTGCCTGCAAAAGAAGTTGCCATGGAGAGCGCTCAGTGCGAGGTGTCCATGTGGCAGGGCCCCAGGGGAGACGCAGGGGGAGCAGCGGGCCTGGTGGCCCCTGAGCCTGCCCTTAGGCCAGGTTTCAGCCCAGGGCCTGAGGCAGGGAGAGGATGGAGAGCTGCTGGAGAGGCGACCTGGGGGTGAGCAAATGCCCAGAAACTCACAGCCAGGGCAAAGACGCCCTCCTTGTCCCCATCCGAGGTGAACGTGCTGTGCAGAGGCCAATCCTCCATCACACAGAGCAGTGTTGGCAGAACCTTCTCCACTGTGGGACTCGATGAGCCTATGCTTCTCCAGATCATTGCAGCAGCTCTGTGGGATCAGAGCTCTGTGTCAGGGGCATCTCAGCCACACTACCATGCCCTGTGCGGCTCTGGGGGCCGGGTGACAGAGCCCCGGTGCCCTGAAGGGCAGGGAGGGAGCACGGCAGCAGGCTCGGGAAACAGAGGGGCCCGAGGGTCCCGGACCTGTCTGCCGCTCTGGCAGAGCCCATTGCACAGGCCGTGCAGGGCCATGGTCCTAAAGGCCGAGGAGGCCTGAGCTCTCCAGGCAGGTGGGCCCATACCTGTCACATGTTGGGGCACAGCGCAGGAGGGTCAGCACCACATCAGTTGGGTGTTCTTCGGCCAGCCTCACGATGTTCATGGGCAGCCTGGTATCCACATTTCCATGCGATGCAAAATTCTGGTGCATCTTCTTCACAATGGCTGGCACCTGGAAAAGGCATGGGGAAGACTTGGGCCGCTGTCTAGGGGAGCAACTTCACCAGCTTCCCCCAAGAATCGCTTCCCTTCCTGCCACGCTGTGCCGGCCTCAAAGGCTGAGGGGGCCCAGTGGCCGTGGCTGGAGATGACACACAATCCTGGGAGGCCTCTGGCCCCAGCCCCAGGCTGTTTACCTGCTGCTCAGAAGGAATACCACTCTTCTGGATAAAATCCACAGCGGGAGCAGGAATGGCAGTGGGAGTGGCCGTGGCGCCAGTATCTCTGATGCCCTGAGTCTCTCCAGTGTCAGCCGTTTGGAGGGCCACAGCCTCAGCCACTGCCTTGTCAGCCTTTGCCCTTTGATCATTCAATGCAGCATCAAAATTTTCTAATGGCTCAGCCAAATCCGTGTTGACATCAGGCTCTGCCTGGGGCTCGGTCAGCCCACAGTCAGGCTCAGCTGAGCCCTCAGCTGCCGTGCTGCTGGTGTTTCTACGCCGTATGCGCAGGAATTTTCGGATCATCTGCAGGAGAACAAAGGACAGGGAAGAGAGACGTGTTCCATGGAGTGCTCCAAGCGCGGTGCTCGGCTGAGCAGTGACAGCAGGCCCAGCCCAGGCGGGGATGGCTGCAGGTACCTTCAGTGTCCTGCGGAAGCTTCCACCGGCAGGCCTCTGCTCTTGTGTGCCATCCATGGCTGCATCTGGCAAAGAGCGAGAGCAGCCAGAGCTGAGGGGCTGCGGGAGAGGCCGGAGAACACAGCCCAGCCCTGCCCTCCCCAGGCTGCGATAGGGATGGGATGGGATGGGGCCACGTTGGCTGCAGCCATCAGCCCTGTGGCCCAGCTCTGCCACTCACCATCCTGTAGTGTCTGGATCCGCTCGGGCTCTTCAGGCTCTTGTGCTGGGGTAGCTCCAGGGCCTTTGCTTTTTTTCCCCCTGAACACTTTGGACAGGCCGAGAATTCTGCCCGCCATGCCACAGCACCTTTCAAGAGAGATGCCTCAGGAAAGCACTGAGGCAACAAGTTGTGCACTTGCGCCTTGAAAGCACCTGTGGCAGAAGAAGCCTCAGGAAGGCTGCAGGACAGCAAGTCCTGCACTCTGGTCTCAAGGGCTCCTGCCACAATGACAGGAGGTTCCTCGTAGACGATTCAAGCCACCAAATCCCACAGTCCGGCCTGGAGGCCACAGGCCACGGGGATAAGAGATGACTTGGAAAACCTCCGAGTCACCAAGTCGTGCAGTCTGGCCGTGAGGTCAGCTGCACGAGTCACTCCTCGTAGAAGCTCTGGGTCAGGCACAAACGAGTGCGCTGTGTGGGGGCTCCTCACAGCACCGCTCTGGCGCGTCCTGTCCCGTCGCCTGCTCCAAGGAATGTGGCCTGGCTGCGTCACCGCCAGCACCTATGTCCCCACGTGTCACAAAGGGTCCTTGGACACCCTGTGCCATTCCAAGCCACGGTGACCGCGCTGCTGCACCGCGTCACAAAGGGCCAATGCACACACTGTCACCTGCCCTGGGGCCGCTCCCAGCCCAGCCAAAGTGGCCCAGGTTGGAAGGAACCCCTCACCCCAAGTGTCTAAGACAGCCCTGAGACAGCATTTTTCGCAGCGGCTCAAACCGTGGGCAAACGCTGCCCTGCTCTGCGGGTTCAGGGCAGCAGAAGGAGCCCCCAGGGCCGCCGATGCAGCCGCAGCGGGAAGGGCACGGGGCCTCGCACAGAAGCTGGCACGGCCTCCCTGGGACACGTCCCAGCCGGTGGCCGTCCTAAACCCGCGGGTGTGACACAGACGAGGAACCTGTGGGCCGGGGCACGGACGCTGCTCTGACCCCTGGGGCCAGGGCAGCGCTGAAATCGGCAGGCGTGACGGAGCCCCCGCCCAAGCAGAGCTGCCGCCCCCCGAGCCCTGGCAACGCTGGTGCCATCTCCTGCCCCAGAGACCTGTGCCCCGGGGCGCTTCTCTGCCACAGGGCAGCCAAAGCCAACGGGCCCTGGCGGCTGGGCTCCTTCCTACAGGGGATGTTGGCAGGAGCACCTGGAGCAAGTGCTGGCAACACTTGGTCTCTGTCAGAAGCTCTTACTCCATGCTGAAATTGTTTTCTACTTGGAGTGATTTCCTGAAGCACAAAATCACCCTGGCAGCAGAGGCATAGAAGGAGTTGGCATTTAAGAATCCTCAATTCAGGAAAGCTTTTCTTCCCGTTACTCAACTCAAGTAGTTGCAAAAAGTTGCCAACTTCCTAAATTTATAGCAATGGCCTGAGAACCTGATAGATTTGCAAGCTTCCTTCCCATCTCAAAGCAGTGTTAGAAATGATCAGAGCCAATTTCCAAACTCAAAGATTTAGTTAACAAATTTGAAAAGCAATTTTGGGAAATGCTACGATAAATCAGGACAACATGGATCGAATGTTGGGTGGTCAACCCGGGAGCAGCAAAGGGTGCTTCTCCAGAGTACTGCCCACAACTTCGGGGTCTCGGGGGAGGTGTTTTAGACCATTGTTCTACCCTGAGGCAAAAACAAGACGGTAACAAAGAACCCGAAGAACATGACATCGTGTACATAAGAGAATCATTGAAATGTCTGGTGTCCGCAAGGGGTATCTGAAAGAGTTTCCTGAGAAATTGAAAAGACGTCTGCATGAAAAGTCTCCGAATCTTCTGTCAGATGGTTTCTGCCGCCCTCCGCCCAGATTGGTATGGGATCTCCTGATGAGCTGTGAAGATGTGGTCAGCCCATGCTTCATGGGCCCTTTCCCGCTTATCTCTCTGGCAGATGTCCAGGTAACACCTTAGGACTGTGAAAAGACTGTGGTATGCAAAGACAGGCCCTGGAAGTGTTTCCAGCAATTCAGGGGATTTTACCTTCCACTGCAAAGTTTTAAGACACACGATTAAAATCCAGGAATTTAATACTTTGTATCTATTACAGCAGCAACACATTTGCCTTAAGGTCATCCACTGCATGTCGCTTTGCAAAGCAGAAGACCACACAGAGACAAAACAAAGGCCTTACTTTGGTTTCAAACATTTTTCTAGGAAGGCATGGGAAGAGCCTAATTCTCTTAAGGAATCAAAGCTCTCCAGGAATGAAAGCCCACTCAGTGTTACAAAAGAAGCCCAAACAAATGAGTAGATTGCAAAAGGGCTAATCCTCCCCCTGCTCCAGCTATGGAAGTGGCCAAGAAAGTAGAGCTCTCCCCTCTTCTTCTCTGCAGGAGAAGCAGGATGACTAAGAGAAAAAGTCCCAGCTATTCCTTCAGTCCTCCATCACCAAAGCTGTGCCATAGCACAGGTGCTGCCTTCAAAGTGACCCCAGGTCCAGCCTAGACTTCTCACCTTTCAGACAACTCCTTCCCCAACACGCCCAGCAACAGCAACCCCAGCTCAACACCCTGCCAAGACCCGCAGCTGTCCCCATGCCTGCGCAGAGCTTTCCCAACCCCTGGTTCCCTGCACGTGCCGTGGCACGGCACTCAGGAGGATGTGCTCCAAGGCCTTCCCCGCTAGCAAGCTCAGGCTGCCAGGCCTACGGTTCCTGGATCATCCTTCCCACCCACCCTTCCCGTGCACGGCTGGTCCATTTGCGCTCAGCTCCGACTTGGCCGCTTCAGCAGGACTGCTGCTAAAGGATGGAGAGCAGCCCGGCAAGCTCCTTCTCCAGCTCCCTCTTTACTCTCGGGGCAGGTAGAACATGCCACAGGAAAGCAAGCAGTGCCAAAAGACTTGGGCCAGCATCAGGCACATTGAGGAATGAAACAAGGCCTTTGTTCGATGGAAGGAAGCACAAGCAATTGACAGAAGTGAAGAGGACTTAGCACAGATATCCAGAAGTCCTTAGCACCAGTTAACATCAGCAAAACCTGGAAGCCTAACTTGACATGAGAGTGACTTGACAAAAAGCTTGAGACATAGCCTTTGGGAAGACCTAAGGGCGGCTACAGAATCAGCCCTGTGCAGGGAAGGCATGAGGAAGATGAGCTGCTTTGGTGAGCTGAGACTCCTCCTGGCCAGCAGGTGGACATTAACTTCAGGCCTAGGATTCTGACGCAATGTGTTTCCTTCTAAGCCCCTGCCTATGGAATCACCTCAGCAGTCTAAAGACGGAAGGGATTTTTGATAGAATTCCTACAGCAACCCACTGAAATTTGGACGTGGCGAAGAAGCCTTGTGCTGGGGTGCAGAGCCCTAACCTCCTGCCAATAAAAGAGCTCTTGGTGGACAATGCATTTGTCTGCTGATTTCATTGAATTCTAGAGACCTCTCAGGACTGCTCTATCCTGAGGGAAGGCCCTTGGCCTTGAGCTGTAGGCACCCGCGCAAGCTTCAGATCAGCTCCCTCAGCTTCCAGGACCTCTCTTGGCCGGCATCCTGACGGGGAGGCAGGACCGCTGCCAGGCACTGCTGGGACCCAGCAGGACAGGACCGGCTGTCTCGTGTCCACGTAGCACCCCCTGACACAGCCAGGGTCATCCCGAAAGCAGACAAGGCTCACGTGTCAGCGCAGAGGGGCAAGGAGCGCTGGGCTCCTCTCAGGGTGTCTCAGCTGGGCCTGCTCCACAAGACGCCCCCATTTGAAGGCCTGCTAATGCCCAGCTGCTAGAAATGCCTGCCTTGTTCTCTCCAAGATGCAGAGGAAGAGGCAGGGAGCAGGGCGCCTTGGGAGGCAAAGCTTCCAAGCCTTTTCTGAGGCCGCTCACACACCAAGAGCAGCCAAGACTCTCCCTGCTGCCTGGCCCACACAGCCCAGCTCGGTGCTGGCCCTCTGGGCCGCAGCAGCCTCCAGCAAGCAAGAGGCAAATGCATATTGCCAAGAGTTGAAGCACAGCAGACAGGTAAGATGTGAGACGTGTGTGCGGGAAGGCCTTTGAATTCACAGCTCTCCAAGACAGCTTTGGGGCTGGCAGCTGGACAGAGATGCTCCTGCTCACACCTGTGTCCAAAGGGGGGGAACACACCCTGCTGCAGGTGCTTGCCTTGGTCTCTGCAGGTCCAGCTGGATTCCAAACCTGCTCTTCACAGCCTTCTCCCTTCCCTTGTCCGCCTGCCAAGGGCAACGGGCCTCAAGGACTGAAAGGACCACAGAGAGCCAAAGGGGGACAGTTGTTCCTACATCACTGGGAGCTCCTAGGAAAGCGCATTCCTTCAGCAGCAAGCCCCTTTCCCCCAGAGGCCTTTCCCCAGATTGGAAGCTTTCCTGGGGAATGCCAAGACACTCTTAAGAAACCCTGGCAAGGCTGAATTTCTTTCTGGTCCTTTCTGGACAGGCGCTCCAGCTCTAGCTGGCATTTCCCCCAGTGTGATTCCAGCTGGAGGTTGACACATGCAGCCCCAGGCCCTCTACAAACACAAGCTGCCCGCTGCCTCCACTCCTGCCTGCGCTCACAGCAGCAAAAGCAGGCTCTTCCCGGCCAGAGACCAGAGCCCTGACCCCGCAGGACGCTCTCGCCAGCACCTTCCAGGACTCTCCGCTGTGCACGCAGCACTTTTCCTGCCCGCTCTCCACAGCCTTTGGAAGACAGAGCACAACCTGGCTGGCGCTGCCATCAGCACACTGCAAACACGGGCAGAGGAAGGAGAAGCAGGGGCTGCTTTGCGGCCATGCCCAGGAGAGACTGGAAGGCTGCCCTCCCTCTGCTCTCACTCGCTTGGCTTTCTGGCAGCCTCTGAGGCAGGGGCTGCGATTCCTCAGCTCTGGGCACCAGAACCGCAGCCGGGATCCCGGAACTGCCTGACGGTGCTGGGGCCATTGGCTGGGTCACGCGTCCGAGTCTCGGCCACCGTGCTGCTGCTGCTGCTGCTTCACTTGCCCTTAGGCACACCCCAAGCTCCCTGTTAAGGCCTGATGGTCTCTGCTTCTGCCATCTCCCCGACCCTGTGCAGGGATGGAGCACTGCTGTGCTTTCAGCAAGCTATTCTTGAAAGCTTCCAGCATTCCAAGCTCCTTTGCCCTCTGTAGATGCTTGCCATGGAATCCCTCACAGCTGGCTTCAGAGCGTCCTCAGGTTGGCTCTCTCAAAATCCGGGAGCTTCAGGCTGCTCAGTAGGACCTTAAACTGCACAGTGTTGTGGAACTGGACCTTCAGCACAGGCACCTTTCCAACCTGACGCGGCCTCGCTCCTCTGTGTCTCTGCACAAAAGACGGCGCGCAAGAGGACGGCAGCAGGGGCCTGTGTGTGCTAGGGCTCAGATTTTACACCGTTTCAGCTCCACAGAGACGCAGGTGAAGTGAAGAAGCCAAAGTGTTTATTAATTCAAGGCCAAGCAAAGGGATGAGCTGGGAAGGAATAAGGGGGGATGGGCAGGGTCTGAGGGCTGGGGGGAGGGAGCTAAGTACAAAGAGCGAGAGGTGTGAAGCCAGGAGAATTGTGCTCAGCCTCAGCTGTGCGTGGAGCTCCAGCAGCACTGAGAGATGGTGTCCTCTTCAGTGTCTCCTGGTGTGTTCTTGGGACACCGGTTTGCTGGATTCAGAAGACGTCCCCAGTTGTTTAGCTTTCTGGGGAAAGCAGGCTTCATTTTGCAGGTTCAGAGCATGACGGCCTGTTGTCTTGCCTCTGGGTTTGAAGGGCTGCAAGAGAGAAGAATAGAGACATGGTCAGAGGCTGGATCTGTGGGAATCCTAGGAGATCTTCCTGCCAGGGCCATCCCATCCAGCCCTCGTCCACACAAGGAGCAAAGGCCTCCAGAGCCGAGGATTGCAGCTGTCTGCCCGGGCAGTGCAGCTTCCCCCGCCAGAGCCGCTGACGGCCCGCTGCCCTCACTCACCCTGACTGAGAAGGTGAAGCTGTCCTGGCTGCCCCCTCAGAGAGCGTGTCACGGCCCCAGCGGCACGGCTCCCTGCCAGCGCCGCTGCCAGCCCTGTGGCCACACGGCCTCCTGCCCCGGCAGGGCTCAGCCCGGGCCCTTGCCGCCAGCTGCCGCCCCAGGGCACGGCTGCCAGAGGGCGGCAGCAGCCCCGAGGGCAGGCGGGGCTCCACGGCGCCGGGCCCGGATGCCGCTGCTGCAGCCGGGGCAGCAGCAGCCAGGGCCGGGGCCGAGCTGCGGCGGGCCAGGGAGGGAGCCCGGGCTCGTGGCTCACCCAAGAACCACATGGCTGCCTCTGGCAGGGACTCCTGTGGGTTCTCCAGGTAGGGCAGGGCCCGGCGCAGGTGCTCGGCCGCTAGGATCCTGTCGTCTGCCAGCTGGAGAGAGCAGCAGGAAAGAAGGGTTGGCGCGGGCTCAGCCGCTGGCGCCGGGCTCTGGCCGCGCCCAGCCCCGGCCTCCCCTGCCCGCACGGCCCTGAGGCCCGGCCAGCAGCCGCTGGCGCCGGGCTCTGGAGGGGGCAGAGGGCCGGCTGCTGCCCGGGGAGCCGCGGTGCCGCCCCGTGCCCGCAGCCCCGCTGGGCCGGGACTCCACGGGCACCCGGCTCGGGGCCGCAGGAGCCTGGAGAAGAGCCCGCGGGGCCCAGGGAAGGCAGCGGCGTGTGGGGCGCAGGCTGGAGCCCCCGGGTGCAGCACTGGGCAGGGGCCACGGCTGCCAGCCCCGCGGCCATGGATCTTCTCCAGGCTGAGGCTGCCACTTCTCCAAGCCATCCTTACCTTGCAGTCATCGATAGTCAAGGGATGTTCCTTTGTCAGGAGCTTCTCGAGATCCCTCCTCTTCAGGAACTTGGCCGCACAATACAGGGTTTCCCGAGAGGCCTGAAGAGCAGCAGAGATGCAGAGATGGCACCACAGCCCAGGGCACAAGGACTCGCATCCCTGTGCCAAGGCCTGGAGAAGGACGCAGCCTCCTCCTCCTCCTGCAGCAGGGCAGGAGGCAGCTGAGCCCCCGTCCCAGGGATGCACAAAACCTCACATTTGCCACACGCCGGTTCTCATCATGGCAGTAGAATAAAAGTAGGTACAGGCTCTTGTTTACAGTTGCCTTCAGGCGCTTTTTTCCCTCCTTCACTACCAACTCCATCACCTTACAGAAGAGGTCAATGGAGAGCAGTTGCATGTAGCTATTTTCCTAGAGGAAAGGAAAAAACCTAAGCATCAATTACTCCAGGCCCACCTAGGCAAAGGCCTGAAAATGCAGACAGCACAAGGTTTCTGGGCAGCACCCAATTCCTGTGGCTCGGGTTGCAGAACCTTACATTGTTAAAGAGCGCCAGGAGTGCCTCAGCCAGCTTTGGGGCGGTGGTGCTGGATACCAGGATGTCTTCGCTCTCCAGCATATTAGTAAGCACACGGAGGGTCAGGGCAACCACCACTCCATCTTCATCAGCCAGCAGATCCACAAAGCTTTCAGACAGGCAGCACATTCTTCTGGCCTGTGTGGAACACAAGGCTGCGCTGTGAAGCCGTGAACAGCTGCACCAGCGACAGCGCCCAGGCACTGCAAGCCCAGCCTGCTGCCGCAGGGCCCAGACACCAAAGGCCTGTCCCAAAGCACTCGGGCAGCTGAGGCAGGAGAGCTGGGAGCAGCTGCCTCAGCTCCTGAAGCCCAGCCAGCCCATGGGGCTGCTCTCCCCAGTGCAGCTTCAGCTGCTGCCCCCTTCTCACCATCAGGGGATCCTTGCTGAGCACCAGCAGGCCTTTGAGCGCCAGGCGACACCTCTTCCTGCACTCGGTCCGCAGGTACCTCGACACGACCCTCAGGACCCAGCCACCACATTTAGTCCAGTCCAGGCACTCCAGAACCTGAAAGGCACAGGGCAGTGGTACAGGGCCCGGCTGGCAGGAGCCCAGAACTGCCCAGGGCCAGCCCCAGGCAGCAGCAGCACAGGGCGCTGGTGCCATCCCAGGAGGCTAGGGATGCGGCTGCGAGAGGGCAGAGAGCTGGGAGGCAGCTCAGCCAGGCAGCGCTGCTCTTCAGGCTCACCTCCACAAGGAATGCCAGGAAAGGCAGATCGCAGCCTGGCTTCTCAATGCTGAGCAGCCGGAGCATGCGGGTTGCGATGCAGGAAGAGAAAGGGATCAAGACATGGCGCATCTCCCTGTCAGGGGCAAAAAGGAAGAAAGAGCCTGAGTAGGGGGGGGGCACACTTTTCTCAGGACTGACTCCCAGAGGTGCAGTCTTTCCCCAGCATCCCTGGAGGGGACGTGGGTGCTTTGGGAGGTGGCCACTCCTGTGCACCCTCCTCTCCCAGCCTTTTCCAGTCTGCTCGGCCGTCCCTAAAGAGACGAGGCCCTCTGGCCCATGACCAGAGGGACTGTGTGGGGCAGCCCGGGCACAGGGCACCAATTCCAGGGACAGCAGGGAGCAGGGGGTCTCACCTGGCCAGCAGAGCCACAGCATAGTACTGGGTATGAGCACAGAGCATGGTGTCCCAGCCATGCTTGGACTCCACAGCCATCACCTCATTCTCACACTGCAGCCGGCAGAGCAGGGTCTTCATGACCTGCACTGCAAACCTGTGTGCAGAGCAAAGCCCGGGTCACATTGGGAGCACTGGCACTGGCCACAAGGACATGGAAAGGACGGGAGGACGGAGACCTGTTGGGGTCGCTGGGAAGGTGGTGTTCCTCTCGGCACGCTCTCCAGAAGTGATCGACTTCCTGTGGTGGCATCTGCTGTGTGGTGACGACAACATGGAAAAGCAGAGCCACAAAGAGGCGGGAGGAAAAAAGGATCATTGCCTCGTGGCACTCAGGCACCTGGACAATCACCCACACCACCAGAGTTGCCTGCAAAAGAAGTTGCCATGGAGAGCGCTCAGTGCGAGGTGTCCATGTGGCAGGGCCCCAGGGGAGACGCAGGGGGAGCAGCGGGCCTGGTGGCCCCTGAGCCTGCCCTTAGGCCAGGTTTCAGCCCAGGGCCTGAGGCAGGGAGAGGATGGAGAGCTGCTGGAGAGGCGACCTGGGGGTGAGCAAATGCCCAGAAACTCACAGCCAGGGCAAAGACGCCCTCCTTGTCCCCATCCGAGGTGAACGTGCTGTGCAGAGGCCAATCCTCCATCACACAGAGCAG
Source organism: Chamaea fasciata (assembly GCF_029207755.1). NCBI lineage: Eukaryota > Metazoa > Chordata > Aves > Passeriformes > Sylviidae > Chamaea > Chamaea fasciata. The sequence goes on along the minus strand of NW_027094240.1, from coordinate 100,260 downwards.
TGTTGGCAGAACCTTCTCCACTGTGGGACTCGATGAGCCTATGCTTCTCCAGATCATTGCAGCAGCTCTGTGGGATCAGAGCTCTGTGTCAGGGGCATCTCAGCCACACTACCATGCCCTGTGCGGCTCTGGGGGCCGGGTGACAGAGCCCCGGTGCCCTGAAGGGCAGGGAGGGAGCACGGCAGCAGGCTCGGGAAACAGAGGGGCCCGAGGGTCCCGGACCTGTCTGCCGCTCTGGCAGAGCCCATTGCACAGGCCGTGCAGGGCCATGGTCCTAAAGGCCGAGGAGGCCTGAGCTCTCCAGGCAGGTGGGCCCATACCTGTCACATGTTGGGGCACAGCGCAGGAGGGTCAGCACCACATCAGTTGGGTGTTCTTCGGCCAGCCTCACGATGTTCATGGGCAGCCTGGTATCCACATTTCCATGCGATGCAAAATTCTGGTGCATCTTCTTCACAATGGCTGGCACCTGGAAAAGGCATGGGGAAGACTTGGGCCGCTGTCTAGGGGAGCAACTTCACCAGCTTCCCCCAAGAATCGCTTCCCTTCCTGCCACGCTGTGCCGGCCTCAAAGGCTGAGGGGGCCCAGTGGCCGTGGCTGGAGATGACACACAATCCTGGGAGGCCTCTGGCCCCAGCCCCAGGCTGTTTACCTGCTGCTCAGAAGGAATACCACTCTTCTGGATAAAATCCACAGCGGGAGCAGGAATGGCAGTGGGAGTGGCCGTGGCGCCAGTATCTCTGATGCCCTGAGTCTCTCCAGTGTCAGCCGTTTGGAGGGCCACAGCCTCAGCCACTGCCTTGTCAGCCTTTGCCCTTTGATCATTCAATGCAGCATCAAAATTTTCTAATGGCTCAGCCAAATCCGTGTTGACATCAGGCTCTGCCTGGGGCTCGGTCAGCCCACAGTCAGGCTCAGCTGAGCCCTCAGCTGCCGTGCTGCTGGTGTTTCTACGCCGTATGCGCAGGAATTTTCGGATCATCTGCAGGAGAACAAAGGACAGGGAAGAGAGACGTGTTCCATGGAGTGCTCCAAGCGCGGTGCTCGGCTGAGCAGTGACAGCAGGCCCAGCCCAGGCGGGGATGGCTGCAGGTACCTTCAGTGTCCTGCGGAAGCTTCCACCGGCAGGCCTCTGCTCTTGTGTGCCATCCATGGCTGCATCTGGCAAAGAGCGAGAGCAGCCAGAGCTGAGGGGCTGCGGGAGAGGCCGGAGAACACAGCCCAGCCCTGCCCTCCCCAGGCTGCGATAGGGATGGGATGGGATGGGGCCACATTGGCTGCAGCCATCAGCCCTGTGGCCCAGCTCTGCCACTCACCATCCTGTAGTGTCTGGATCCGCTCGGGCTCTTCAGGCTCTTGTGCTGGGGTAGCTCCAGGGCCTTTGCTTTTTTTCCCCCTGAACACTTTGGACAGGCCGAGAATTCTGCCCGCCATGCCACAGCACCTTTCAAGAGAGATGCCTCAGGAAAGCACTGAGGCAACAAGTTGTGCACTTGCGCCTTGAAAGCACCTGTGGCAGAAGAAGCCTCAGGAAGGCTGCAGGACAGCAAGTCCTGCACTCTGGTCTCAAGGGCTCCTGCCACAATGACAGGAGGTTCCTCGTAGACGATTCAAGCCACCAAATCCCACAGTCCGGCCTGGAGGCCACAGGCCACGGGGATAAGAGATGACTTGGAAAACCTCCGAGTCACCAAGTCGTGCAGTCTGGCCGTGAGGTCAGCTGCACGAGTCACTCCTCGTAGAAGCTCTGGGTCAGGCACAAACGAGTGCGCTGTGTGGGGGCTCCTCACAGCACCGCTCTGGCGCGTCCTGTCCCGTCGCCTGCTCCAAGGAATGTGGCCTGGCTGCGTCACCGCCAGCACCTATGTCCCCACGTGTCACAAAGGGTCCTTGGACACCCTGTGCCATTCCAAGCCACGGTGACCGCGCTGCTGCACCGCGTCACAAAGGGCCAATGCACACACTGTCACCTGCCCTGGGGCCGCTCCCAGCCCAGCCAAAGTGGCCCAGGTTGGAAGGAACCCCTCACCCCAAGTGTCTAAGACAGCCCTGAGACAGCATTTTTCGCAGCGGCTCAAACCGTGGGCAAACGCTGCCCTGCTCTGCGGGTTCAGGGCAGCAGAAGGAGCCCCCAGGGCCGCCGATGCAGCCGCAGCGGGAAGGGCACGGGGCCTCGCACAGAAGCTGGCACGGCCTCCCTGGGACACGTCCCAGCCGGTGGCCGTCCTAAACCCGCGGGTGTGACACAGACGAGGAACCTGTGGGCCGGGGCACGGACGCTGCTCTGACCCCTGGGGCCAGGGCAGCGCTGAAATCGGCAGGCGTGACGGAGCCCCCGCCCAAGCAGAGCTGCCGCCCCCCGAGCCCTGGCAACGCTGGTGCCATCTCCTGCCCCAGAGACCTGTGCCCCGGGGCGCTTCTCTGCCACAGGGCAGCCAAAGCCAACGGGCCCTGGCGGCTGGGCTCCTTCCTACAGGGGATGTTGGCAGGAGCACCTGGAGCAAGTGCTGGCAACACTTGGTCTCTGTCAGAAGCTCTTACTCCATGCTGAAATTGTTTTCTACTTGGAGTGATTTCCTGAAGCACAAAATCACCCTGGCAGCAGAGGCATAGAAGGAGTTGGCATTTAAGAATCCTCAATTCAGGAAAGCTTTTCTTCCCGTTACTCAACTCAAGTAGTTGCAAAAAGTTGCCAACTTCCTAAATTTATAGCAATGGCCTGAGAACCTGATAGATTTGCAAGCTTCCTTCCCATCTCAAAGCAGTGTTAGAAATGATCAGAGCCAATTTCCAAACTCAAAGATTTAGTTAACAAATTTGAAAAGCAATTTCGGGAAATGCTACGATAAATCAGGACAACATGGATCGAATGTTGGGTGGTCAATCCGGGAGCAGCAAAGGGTGCTTCTCCAGAGTACTGCCCACAACTTCGGGGTCTCGGGGGAGGTGTTTTAGACCATTGTTCTACCCTGAGGCAAAAACAAGACGGTAACAAAGAACCCGAAGAACATGACATCGTGTACATAAGAGAATCATTGAAATGTCTGGTGTCCGCAAGGGGTATCTGAAAGAGTTTCCTGAGAAATTGAAAAGACGTCTGCATGAAAAGTCTCCGAATCTTCTGTCAGATGGTTTCTGCCGCCCTCCGCCCAGATTGGTATGGGATCTCCTGATGAGCTGTGAAGATGTGGTCAGCCCATGCTTCATGGGCCCTTTCCCGCTTATCTCTCTGGCAGATGTCCAGGTAACACCTTAGGACTGTGAAAAGACTGTGGTATGCAAAGACAGGCCCTGGAAGTGTTTCCAGCAATTCAGGGGATTTTACCTTCCACTGCAAAGTTTTAAGACACACGATTAAAATCCAGGAATTTAATACTTTGTATCTATTACAGCAGCAACACATTTGCCTTAAGGTCATCCACTGCATGTCGCTTTGCAAAGCAGAAGACCACACAGAGGCAAAACAAAGGCCTTACTTTGGTTTCAAACATTTTTCTAGGAAGGCATGGGAAGAGCCTAATTCTCTTAAGGAATCAAAGCTCTCCAGGAATGAAAGCCCACTCAGTGTTACAAAAGAAGCCCAAACAAATGAGTAGATTGCAAAAGGGCTAATCCTCCCCCTGCTCCAGCTATGGAAGTGGCCAAAAAAGTAGAGCTCTCCCCTCTTCTTCTCTGCAGGAGAAGCAGGATGACTAAGAGAAAAAGTCCCAGCTATTCCTTCAGTCCTCCATCACCAAAGCTGTGCCATAGCACAGGTGCTGCCTTCAAAGTGACCCCAGTTCCAGCCTAGACCTCTCACCTTCCAGACAACTCCTTCCCCAACACGCCCAGCAACAGCAACCCCAGCTCAACACCCTGCCAAGACCCGCAGCTGTCCCCATGCCTGCGCAGAGCTTTCCCAACCCCTGGTTCCCTGCACGTGCCGTGGCACGGCACTCAGGAGGATGTGCTCCAAGGCCTTCCCCGCTAGCAAGCTCAGGCTGCCAGGCCTACGGTTCCTGGATCATCCTTCCCACCCACCCTTCCCGTGCACGGCTGGTCCATTTGCGCTCAGCTCCGACTTGGCCGCTTCAGCAGGACTGCTGCTAAAGGATGGAGAGCAGCCCGGCAAGCTCCTTCTCCAGCTCCCTCTTTACTCTCGGGGCAGGTAGAACATGCCACAGGAAAGCAAGCAGTGCCAAAAGACTTGGGCCAGCATCAGGCACATTGAGGAATGAAACAAGGCCTTTGTTCGATGGAAGGAAGCACAAGCAATTGACAGAAGTGAAGAGGACTTAGCACAGATATCCAGAAGTCCTTAGCACCAGTTAACATCAGCAAAACCTGGAAGCCTAACTTGACATGAGAGTGACTTGACAAAAAGCTTGAGACATAGCCTTTGGGAAGACCTAAGGGCGGCTACAGAATCAGCCCTGTGCAGGGAAGGCATGAGGAAGATGAGCTGCTTTGGTGAGCTGAGACTCCTCCTGGCCAGCAGGTGGACATTAACTTCAGGCCTAGGATTCTGACGCAATGTGTTTCCTTCTAAGCCCCTGCCTATGGAATCACCTCAGCAGTCTAAAGACGGAAGGGATTTTTGATAGAATTCCTACAGCAACCCACTGAAATTTGGACGTGGCGAAGAAGCCTTGTGCTGGGGTGCAGAGCCCTAACCTCCTGCCAATAAAAGAGCTCTTGGTGGACAATGCATTTGTCTGCTGATTTCATTGAATTCTAGAGACCTCTCAGGACTGCTCTATCCTGAGGGAAGGCCCTTGGCCTTGAGCTGTAGGCACCCGCGCAAGCTTCAGATCAGCTCCCTCAGCTTCCAGGACCTCTCTTGGCCGGCATCCTGACGGGGAGGCAGGACCGCTGCCAGGCACTGCTGGGACCCAGCAGGACAGGACCGGCTGTCTCGTGTCCACGTAGCACCCCCTGACACAGCCAGGGTCATCCCGAAAGCAGACAAGGCTCACGTGTCAGCGCAGAGGGGCAAGGAGCGCTGGGCTCCTCTCAGGGTGTCTCAGCTGGGCCTGCTCCACAAGACGCCCCCATTTGAAGGCCTGCTAATGCCCAGCTGCTAGAAATGCCTGCCTTGTTCTCTCCAAGATGCAGAGGAAGAGGCAGGGAGCAGGGCGCCTTGGGAGGCAAAGCTTCCAAGCCTTTTCTGAGGCCGCTCACACACCAAGAGCAGCCAAGACTCTCCCTGCTGCCTGGCCCACACAGCCCAGCTCGGTGCTGGCCCTCTGGGCCGCAGCAGCCTCCAGCAAGCAAGAGGCAAATGCATATTGCCAAGAGTTGAAGCACAGCAGACAGGTAAGATGTGAGACGTGTGTGCGGGAAGGCCTTTGAATTCACAGCTCTCCAAGACAGCTTTGGGGCTGGCAGCTGGACAGAGATGCTCCTGCTCACACCTGTGTCCAAAGGGGGGAAACACACCCTGCTGCAGGTGCTTGCCTTGGTCTCTGCAGGTCCAGCTGGATTCCAAACCTGCTCTTCACAGCCTTCTCCCTTCCCTTGTCCGCCTGCCAAGGGCAACGGGCCTCAAGGACTGAAAGGACCACAGAGAGCCAAAGGGGGACAGTTGTTCCTACATCACTGGGAGCTCCTAGGAAAGCGCATTCCTTCAGCAGCAAGCCCCTTTCCCCCAGAGGCCTTTCCCCAGATTGGAAGCTTTCCTGGGGAATGCCAAGACACTCTTAAGAAACCCTGGCAAGGCTGAATTTCTTTCTGGTCCTTTCTGGACAGGCGCTCCAGCTCTAGCTGGCATTTCCCCCAGTGTGATTCCAGCTGGAGGTTGACACATGCAGCCCCAGGCCCTCTACAAACACAAGCTGCCCGCTGCCTCCACTCCTGCCTGCGCTCACAGCAGCAAAAGCAGGCTCTTCCCGGCCAGAGACCAGAGCCCTGACCCCGCAGGACGCTCTCGCCAGCACCTTCCAGGACTCTCCGCTGTGCACGCAGCACTTTTCCTGCCCGCTCTCCACAGCCTTTGGAAGACAGAGCACAACCTGGCTGGCGCTGCCATCAGCACACTGCAAACACGGGCAGAGGAAGGAGAAGCAGGGGCTGCTTTGCGGCCATGCCCAGGAGAGACTGGAAGGCTGCCCTCCCTCTGCTCTCACTCGCTTGGCTTTCTGGCAGCCTCTGAGGCAGGGGCTGCGATTCCTCAGCTCTGGGCACCAGAACCGCAGCCGGGATCCCGGAACTGCCTGACGGTGCTGGGGCCATTGGCTGGGTCACGCGTCCGAGTCTCGGCCACCGTGCTGCTGCTGCTGCTGCTTCACTTGCCCTTAGGCACACCCCAAGCTCCCTGTTAAGGCCTGATGGTCTCTGCTTCTGCCATCTCCCCGACCCTGTGCAGGGATGGAGCACTGCTGTGCTTTCAGCAAGCTATTCTTGAAAGCTTCCAGCATTCCAAGCTCCTTTGCCCTCTGTAGATGCTTGCCATGGAATCCCTCACAGCTGGCTTCAGAGCGTCCTCAGGTTGGCTCTCTCAAAATCCGGGAGCTTCAGGCTGCTCAGTAGGACCTTAAACTGCACAGTGTTGTGGAACTGGACCTTCAGCACAGGCACCTTTCCAACCTGACGCGGCCTCGCTCCTCTGTGTCTCTGCACAAAAGACGGCGCGCAAGAGGACGGCAGCAGGGGCCTGTGTGTGCTAGGGCTCAGATTTTACACCGTTTCAGCTCCACAGAGACGCAGGTGAAGTGAAGAAGCCAAAGTGTTTATTAATTCAAGGCCAAGCAAAGGGATGAGCTGGGAAGGAATAAGGGGGGATGGGCAGGGTCTGAGGGCTGGGGGGAGGGAGCTAAGTACAAAGAGCGAGAGGTGTGAAGCCAGGAGAATTGTGCTCAGCCTCAGCTGTGCGTGGAGCTCCAGCAGCACTGAGAGATGGTGTCCTCTTCAGTGTCTCCTGGTGTGTTCTTGGGACACCGGTTTGCTGGATTCAGAAGACGTCCCCAGTTGTTTAGCTTTCTGGGGAAAGCAGGCTTCATTTTGCAGGTTCAGAGCATGACGGCCTGTTGTCTTGCCTCTGGGTTTGAAGGGCTGCAAGAGAGAAGAATAGAGACATGGTCAGAGGCTGGATCTGTGGGAATCCTAGGAGATCTTCCTGCCAGGGCCATCCCATCCAGCCCTCGTCCACACAAGGAGCAAAGGCCTCCAGAGCCGAGGATTGCAGCTGTCTGCCCGGGCAGTGCAGCTTCCCCCGCCAGAGCCGCTGACGGCCCGCTGCCCTCACTCACCCTGACTGAGAAGGTGAAGCTGTCCTGGCTGCCCCCTCAGAGAGCGTGTCACGGCCCCAGCGGCACGGCTCCCTGCCAGCGCCGCTGCCAGCCCTGTGGCCACACGGCCTCCTGCCCCGGCAGGGCTCAGCCCGGGCCCTTGCCGCCAGCTGCCGCCCCAGGGCACGGCTGCCAGAGGGTGGCAGCAGCCCCGAGGGCAGGCGGGGCTCCACGGCGCCGGGCCCGGATGCCGCTGCTGCAGCCGGGGCAGCAGCAGCCAGGGCCGGGGCCGAGCTGCGGCGGGCCAGGGAGGGAGCCCGGGCTCGTGGCTCACCCAAGAACCACATGGCTGCCTCTGGCAGGGACTCCTGTGGGTTCTCCAGGTAGGGCAGGGCCCGGCGCAGGTGCTCGGCCGCTAGGATCCTGTCGTCTGCCAGCTGGAGAGAGCAGCAGGAAAGAAGGGTTGGCGCGGGCTCAGCCGCTGGCGCCGGGCTCTGGCCGCGCCCAGCCCCGGCCTCCCCTGCCCGCACGGCCCTGAGGCCCGGCCAGCAGCCGCTGGCGCCGGGCTCTGGAGGGGGCAGAGGGCCGGCTGCTGCCCGGGGAGCCGCGGTGCCGCCCCGTGCCCGCAGCCCCGCTGGGCCGGGACTCCACGGGCACCCGGCTCGGGGCCGCAGGAGCCTGGAGAAGAGCCCGCGGGGCCCAGGGAAGGCAGCGGCGTGTGGGGCGCAGGCTGGAGCCCCCGGGTGCAGCACTGGGCAGGGGCCACGGCTGCCAGCCCCGCGGCCATGGATCTTCTCCAGGCTGAGGCTGCCACTTCTCCAAGCCATCCTTACCTTGCAGTCATCGATAGTCAAGGGATGTTCCTTTGTCAGGAGCTTCTCGAGATCCCTCCTCTTCAGGAACTTGGCCGCACAATACAGGGTTTCCCGAGAGGCCTGAAGAGCAGCAGAGATGCAGAGATGGCACCACAGCCCAGGGCACAAGGACTCGCATCCCTGTGCCAAGGCCTGGAGAAGGACGCAGCCTCCTCCTCCTCCTGCAGCAGGGCAGGAGGCAGCTGAGCCCCCGTCCCAGGGATGCACAAAACCTCACATTTGCCACACGCCGGTTCTCATCATGGCAGTAGAATAAAAGTAGGTACAGGCTCTTGTTTACAGTTGCCTTCAGGCGCTTTTTTCCCTCCTTCACTACCAACTCCATCACCTTACAGAAGAGGTCAATGGAGAGCAGTTGCATGTAGCTATTTTCCTAGAGGAAAGGAAAAAACCTAAGCATCAATTACTCCAGGCCCACCTAGGCAAAGGCCTGAAAATGCAGACAGCACAAGGTTTCTGGGCAGCACCCAATTCCTGTGGCTCGGGTTGCAGAACCTTACATTGTTAAAGAGCGCCAGGAGTGCCTCAGCCAGCTTTGGGGCGGTGGTGCTGGATACCAGGATGTCTTCGCTCTCCAGCATATTAGTAAGCACACGGAGGGTCAGGGCAACCACCACTCCATCTTCATCAGCCAGCAGATCCACAAAGCTTTCAGACAGGCAGCACATTCTTCTGGCCTGTGTGGAACACAAGGCTGCGCTGTGAAGCCGTGAACAGCTGCACCAGCGACAGCGCCCAGGCACTGCAAGCCCAGCCTGCTGCCGCAGGGCCCAGACACCAAAGGCCTGTCCCAAAGCACTCGGGCAGCTGAGGCAGGAGAGCTGGGAGCAGCTGCCTCAGCTCCTGAAGCCCAGCCAGCCCATGGGGCTGCTCTCCCCAGTGCAGCTTCAGCTGCTGCCCCCTTCTCACCATCAGGGGATCCTTGCTGAGCACCAGCAGGCCTTTGAGCGCCAGGCGACACCTCTTCCTGCACTCGGTCCGCAGGTACCTCGACACGACCCTCAGGACCCAGCCACCACATTTAGTCCAGTCCAGGCACTCCAGAACCTGAAAGGCACAGGGCAGTGGTACAGGGCCCGGCTGGCAGGAGCCCAGAACTGCCCAGGGCCAGCCCCAGGCAGCAGCAGCACAGGGCGCTGGTGCCATCCCAGGAGGCTAGGGATGCGGCTGCGAGAGGGCAGAGAGCTGGGAGGCAGCTCAGCCAGGCAGCGCTGCTCTTCAGGCTCACCTCCACAAGGAATGCCAGGAAAGGCAGATCGCAGCCTGGCTTCTCAATGCTGAGCAGCCGGAGCATGCGGGTTGCGATGCAGGAAGAGAAAGGGATCAAGACATGGCGCATCTCCCTGTCAGGGGCAAAAAGGAAGAAAGAGCCTGAGTAGGGGGGGGGCACACTTTTCTCAGGACTGACTCCCAGAGGTGCAGTCTTTCCCCAGCATCCCTGGAGGGGACGTGGGTGCTTTGGGAGGTGGCCACTCCTGTGCACCCTCCTCTCCCAGCCTTTTCCAGTCTGCTCGGCCGTCCCTAAAGAGACGAGGCCCTCTGGCCCATGACCAGAGGGACTGTGTGGGGCAGCCCGGGCACAGGGCACCAATTCCAGGGACAGCAGGGAGCAGGGGGTCTCACCTGGCCAGCAGAGCCACAGCATAGTACTGGGTATGAGCACAGAGCATGGTGTCCCAGCCATGCTTGGACTCCACAGCCATCACCTCATTCTCACACTGCAGCCGGCAGAGCAGGGTCTTCATGACCTGCACTGCAAACCTGTGTGCAGAGCAAAGCCCGGGTCACATTGGGAGCACTGGCACTGGCCACAAGGACATGGAAAGGACGGGAGGACGGAGACCTGTTGGGGTCGCTGGGAAGGTGGTGTTCCTCTCGGCACGCTCTCCAGAAGTGATCGACTTCCTGTGGTGGCATCTGCTGTGTGGTGACGACAACATGGAAAAGCAGAGCCACAAAGAGGCGGGAGGAAAAAAGGATCATTGCCTCGTGGCACTCAGGCACCTGGACAATCACCCACACCACCAGAGTTGCCTGCAAAAGAAGTTGCCATGGAGAGCGCTCAGTGCGAGGTGTCCATGTGGCAGGGCCCCAGGGGAGACGCAGGGGGAGCAGCGGGCCTGGTGGCCCCTGAGCCTGCCCTTAGGCCAGGTTTCAGCCCAGGGCCTGAGGCAGGGAGAGGATGGAGAGCTGCTGGAGAGGCGACCTGGGGGTGAGCAAATGCCCAGAAACTCACAGCCAGGGCAAAGACGCCCTCCTTGTCCCCATCCGAGGTGAACGTGCTGTGCAGAGGCCAATCCTCCATCACACAGAGCAGTGTTGGCAGAACCTTCTCCACTGTGGGACTCGATGAGCCTATGCTTCTCCAGATCATTGCAGCAGCTCTGTGGGATCAGAGCTCTGTGTCAGGGGCATCTCAGCCACACTACCATGCCCTGTGCGGCTCTGGGGGCCGGGTGACAGAGCCCCGGTGCCCTGAAGGGCAGGGAGGGAGCACGGCAGCAGGCTCGGGAAACAGAGGGGCCCGAGGGTCCCGGACCTGTCTGCCGCTCTGGCAGAGCCCATTGCACAGGCCGTGCAGGGCCATGGTCCTAAAGGCCGAGGAGGCCTGAGCTCTCCAGGCAGGTGGGCCCATACCTGTCACATGTTGGGGCACAGCGCAGGAGGGTCAGCACCACATCAGTTGGGTGTTCTTCGGCCAGCCTCACGATGTTCATGGGCAGCCTGGTATCCACATTTCCATGCGATGCAAAATTCTGGTGCATCTTCTTCACAATGGCTGGCACCTGGAAAAGGCATGGGGAAGACTTGGGCCGCTGTCTAGGGGAGCAACTTCACCAGCTTCCCCCAAGAATCGCTTCCCTTCCTGCCACGCTGTGCCGGCCTCAAAGGCTGAGGGGGCCCAGTGGCCGTGGCTGGAGATGACACACAATCCTGGGAGGCCTCTGGCCCCAGCCCCAGGCTGTTTACCTGCTGCTCAGAAGGAATACCACTCTTCTGGATAAAATCCACAGCGGGAGCAGGAATGGCAGTGGGAGTGGCCGTGGCGCCAGTATCTCTGATGCCCTGAGTCTCTCCAGTGTCAGCCGTTTGGAGGGCCACAGCCTCAGCCACTGCCTTGTCAGCCTTTGCCCTTTGATCATTCAATGCAGCATCAAAATTTTCTAATGGCTCAGCCAAATCCGTGTTGACATCAGGCTCTGCCTGGGGCTCGGTCAGCCCACAGTCAGGCTCAGCTGAGCCCTCAGCTGCCGTGCTGCTGGTGTTTCTACGCCGTATGCGCAGGAATTTTCGGATCATCTGCAGGAGAACAAAGGACAGGGAAGAGAGACGTGTTCCATGGAGTGCTCCAAGCGCGGTGCTCGGCTGAGCAGTGACAGCAGGCCCAGCCCAGGCGGGGATGGCTGCAGGTACCTTCAGTGTCCTGCGGAAGCTTCCACCGGCAGGCCTCTGCTCTTGTGTGCCATCCATGGCTGCATCTGGCAAAGAGCGAGAGCAGCCAGAGCTGAGGGGCTGCGGGAGAGGCCGGAGAACACAGCCCAGCCCTGCCCTCCCCAGGCTGCGATAGGGATGGGATGGGATGGGGCCACATTGGCTGCAGCCATCAGCCCTGTGGCCCAGCTCTGCCACTCACCATCCTGTAGTGTCTGGATCCGCTCGGGCTCTTCAGGCTCTTGTGCTGGGGTAGCTCCAGGGCCTTTGCTTTTTTTCCCCCTGAACACTTTGGACAGGCCGAGAATTCTGCCCGCCATGCCACAGCACCTTTCAAGAGAGATGCCTCAGGAAAGCACTGAGGCAACAAGTTGTGCACTTGCGCCTTGAAAGCACCTGTGGCAGAAGAAGCCTCAGGAAGGCTGCAGGACAGCAAGTCCTGCACTCTGGTCTCAAGGGCTCCTGCCACAATGACAGGAGGTTCCTCGTAGACGATTCAAGCCACCAAATCCCACAGTCCGGCCTGGAGGCCACAGGCCACGGGGATAAGAGATGACTTGGAAAACCTCCGAGTCACCAAGTCGTGCAGTCTGGCCGTGAGGTCAGCTGCACGAGTCACTCCTCGTAGAAGCTCTGGGTCAGGCACAAACGAGTGCGCTGTGTGGGGGCTCCTCACAGCACCGCTCTGGCGCGTCCTGTCCCGTCGCCTGCTCCAAGGAATGTGGCCTGGCTGCGTCACCGCCAGCACCTATGTCCCCACGTGTCACAAAGGGTCCTTGGACACCCTGTGCCATTCCAAGCCACGGTGACCACGCTGCTGCACCGCGTCACAAAGGGCCAATGCACACACTGTCACCTGCCCTGGGGCCGCTCCCAGCCCAGCCAAAGTGGCCCAGGTTGGAAGGAACCCCTCACCCCAAGTGTCTAAGACAGCCCTGAGACAGCATTTTTCGCAGCGGCTCAAACCGTGGGCAAACGCTGCCCTGCTCTGCGGGTTCAGGGCAGCAGAAGGAGCCCCCAGGGCCGCCGATGCAGCCGCAGCGGGAAGGGCACGGGGCCTCGCACAGAAGCTGGCACGGCCTCCCTGGGACACGTCCCAGCCGGTGGCCGTCCTAAACCCGCGGGTGTGACACAGACGAGGAACCTGTGGGCCGGGGCACGGACGCTGCTCTGACCCCTGGGGCCAGGGCAGCGCTGAAATCGGCAGGCGTGACGGAGCCCCCGCCCAAGCAGAGCTGCCGCCCCCCGAGCCCTGGCAACGCTGGTGCCATCTCCTGCCCCAGAGACCTGTGCCCCGGGGCGCTTCTCTGCCACAGGGCAGCCAAAGCCAACGGGCCCTGGCGGCTGGGCTCCTTCCTACAGGGGATGTTGGCAGGAGCACCTGGAGCAAGTGCTGGCAACACTTGGTCTCTGTCAGAAGCTCTTACTCCATGCTGAAATTGTTTTCTACTTGGAGTGATTTCCTGAAGCACAAAATCACCCTGGCAGCAGAGGCATAGAAGGAGTTGGCATTTAAGAATCCTCAATTCAGGAAAGCTTTTCTTCCCGTTACTCAACTCAAGTAGTTGCAAAAAGTTGCCAACTTCCTAAATTTATAGCAATGGCCTGAGAACCTGATAGATTTGCAAGCTTCCTTCCCATCTCAAAGCAGTGTTAGAAATGATCAGAGCCAATTTCCAAACTCAAAGATTTAGTTAACAAATTTGAAAAGCAATTTTGGGAAATGCTACGATAAATCAGGACAACATGGATCGAATGTTGGGTGGTCAACCCGGGAGCAGCAAAGGGTGCTTCTCCAGAGTACTGCCCACAACTTCGGGGTCTCGGGGGAGGTGTTTTAGACCATTGTTCTACCCTGAGGCAAAAACAAGACGGTAACAAAGAACCCGAAGAACATGACATCGTGTACATAAGAGAATCATTGAAATGTCTGGTGTCCGCAAGGGGTATCTGAAAGAGTTTCCTGAGAAATTGAAAAGACGTCTGCATGAAAAGTCTCCGAATCTTCTGTCAGATGGTTTCTGCCGCCCTCCGCCCAGATTGGTATGGGATCTCCTGATGAGCTGTGAAGATGTGGTCAGCCCATGCTTCATGGGCCCTTTCCCGCTTATCTCTCTGGCAGATGTCCAGGTAACACCTTAGGACTGTGAAAAGACTGTGGTATGCAAAGACAGGCCCTGGAAGTGTTTCCAGCAATTCAGGGGATTTTACCTTCCACTGCAAAGTTTTAAGACACACGATTAAAATCCAGGAATTTAATACTTTGTATCTATTACAGCAGCAACACATTTGCCTTAAGGTCATCCACTGCATGTCGCTTTGCAAAGCAGAAGACCACACAGAGACAAAACAAAGGCCTTACTTTGGTTTCAAACATTTTTCTAGGAAGGCATGGGAAGAGCCTAATTCTCTTAAGGAATCAAAGCTCTCCAGGAATGAAAGCCCACTCAGTGTTACAAAAGAAGCCCAAACAAATGAGTAGATTGCAAAAGGGCTAATCCTCCCCCTGCTCCAGCTATGGAAGTGGCCAAGAAAGTAGAGCTCTCCCCTCTTCTTCTCTGCAGGAGAAGCAGGATGACTAAGAGAAAAAGTCCCAGCTATTCCTTCAGTCCTCCATCACCAAAGCTGTGCCATAGCACAGGTGCTGCCTTCAAAGTGACCCCAGGTCCAGCCTAGACTTCTCACCTTTCAGACAACTCCTTCCCCAACACGCCCAGCAACAGCAACCCCAGCTCAACACCCTGCCAAGACCCGCAGCTGTCCCCATGCCTGCGCAGAGCTTTCCCAACCCCTGGTTCCCTGCACGTGCCGTGGCACGGCACTCAGGAGGATGTGCTCCAAGGCCTTCCCCGCTAGCAAGCTCAGGCTGCCAGGCCTACGGTTCCTGGATCATCCTTCCCACCCACCCTTCCCGTGCACGGCTGGTCCATTTGCGCTCAGCTCCGACTTGGCCGCTTCAGCAGGACTGCTGCTAAAGGATGGAGAGCAGCCCGGCAAGCTCCTTCTCCAGCTCCCTCTTTACTCTCGGGGCAGGTAGAACATGCCACAGGAAAGCAAGCAGTGCCAAAAGACTTGGGCCAGCATCAGGCACATTGAGGAATGAAACAAGGCCTTTGTTCGATGGAAGGAAGCACAAGCAATTGACAGAAGTGAAGAGGACTTAGCACAGATATCCAGAAGTCCTTAGCACCAGTTAACATCAGCAAAACCTGGAAGCCTAACTTGACATGAGAGTGACTTGACAAAAAGCTTGAGACATAGCCTTTGGGAAGACCTAAGGGCGGCTACAGAATCAGCCCTGTGCAGGGAAGGCATGAGGAAGATGAGCTGCTTTGGTGAGCTGAGACTCCTCCTGGCCAGCAGGTGGACATTAACTTCAGGCCTAGGATTCTGACGCAATGTGTTTCCTTCTAAGCCCCTGCCTATGGAATCACCTCAGCAGTCTAAAGACGGAAGGGATTTTTGATAGAATTCCTACAGCAACCCACTGAAATTTGGACGTGGCGAAGAAGCCTTGTGCTGGGGTGCAGAGCCCTAACCTCCTGCCAATAAAAGAGCTCTTGGTGGACAATGCATTTGTCTGCTGATTTCATTGAATTCTAGAGACCTCTCAGGACTGCTCTATCCTGAGGGAAGGCCCTTGGCCTTGAGCTGTAGGCACCCGCGCAAGCTTCAGATCAGCTCCCTCAGCTTCCAGGACCTCTCTTGGCCGGCATCCTGACGGGGAGGCAGGACCGCTGCCAGGCACTGCTGGGACCCAGCAGGACAGGACCGGCTGTCTCGTGTCCACGTAGCACCCCCTGACACAGCCAGGGTCATCCCGAAAGCAGACAAGGCTCACGTGTCAGCGCAGAGGGGCAAGGAGCGCTGGGCTCCTCTCAGGGTGTCTCAGCTGGGCCTGCTCCACAAGACGCCCCCATTTGAAGGCCTGCTAATGCCCAGCTGCTAGAAATGCCTGCCTTGTTCTCTCCAAGATGCAGAGGAAGAGGCAGGGAGCAGGGCGCCTTGGGAGGCAAAGCTTCCAAGCCTTTTCTGAGGCCGCTCACACACCAAGAGCAGCCAAGACTCTCCCTGCTGCCTGGCCCACACAGCCCAGCTCGGTGCTGGCCCTCTGGGCCGCAGCAGCCTCCAGCAAGCAAGAGGCAAATGCATATTGCCAAGAGTTGAAGCACAGCAGACAGGTAAGATGTGAGACGTGTGTGCGGGAAGGCCTTTGAATTCACAGCTCTCCAAGACAGCTTTGGGGCTGGCAGCTGGACAGAGATGCTCCTGCTCACACCTGTGTCCAAAGGGGGGGAACACACCCTGCTGCAGGTGCTTGCCTTGGTCTCTGCAGGTCCAGCTGGATTCCAAACCTGCTCTTCACAGCCTTCTCCCTTCCCTTGTCCGCCTGCCAAGGGCAACGGGCCTCAAGGACTGAAAGGACCACAGAGAGCCAAAGGGGGACAGTTGTTCCTACATCACTGGGAGCTCCTAGGAAAGCGCATTCCTTCAGCAGCAAGCCCCTTTCCCCCAGAGGCCTTTCCCCAGATTGGAAGCTTTCCTGGGGAATGCCAAGACACTCTTAAGAAACCCTGGCAAGGCTGAATTTCTTTCTGGTCCTTTCTGGACAGGCGCTCCAGCTCTAGCTGGCATTTCCCCCAGTGTGATTCCAGCTGGAGGTTGACACATGCAGCCCCAGGCCCTCTACAAACACAAGCTGCCCGCTGCCTCCACTCCTGCCTGCGCTCACAGCAGCAAAAGCAGGCTCTTCCCGGCCAGAGACCAGAGCCCTGACCCCGCAGGACGCTCTCGCCAGCACCTTCCAGGACTCTCCGCTGTGCACGCAGCACTTTTCCTGCCCGCTCTCCACAGCCTTTGGAAGACAGAGCACAACCTGGCTGGCGCTGCCATCAGCACACTGCAAACACGGGCAGAGGAAGGAGAAGCAGGGGCTGCTTTGCGGCCATGCCCAGGAGAGACTGGAAGGCTGCCCTCCCTCTGCTCTCACTCGCTTGGCTTTCTGGCAGCCTCTGAGGCAGGGGCTGCGATTCCTCAGCTCTGGGCACCAGAACCGCAGCCGGGATCCCGGAACTGCCTGACGGTGCTGGGGCCATTGGCTGGGTCACGCGTCCGAGTCTCGGCCACCGTGCTGCTGCTGCTGCTGCTTCACTTGCCCTTAGGCACACCCCAAGCTCCCTGTTAAGGCCTGATGGTCTCTGCTTCTGCCATCTCCCCGACCCTGTGCAGGGATGGAGCACTGCTGTGCTTTCAGCAAGCTATTCTTGAAAGCTTCCAGCATTCCAAGCTCCTTTGCCCTCTGTAGATGCTTGCCATGGAATCCCTCACAGCTGGCTTCAGAGCGTCCTCAGGTTGGCTCTCTCAAAATCCGGGAGCTTCAGGCTGCTCAGTAGGACCTTAAACTGCACAGTGTTGTGGAACTGGACCTTCAGCACAGGCACCTTTCCAACCTGACGCGGCCTCGCTCCTCTGTGTCTCTGCACAAAAGACGGCGCGCAAGAGGACGGCAGCAGGGGCCTGTGTGTGCTAGGGCTCAGATTTTACACCGTTTCAGCTCCACAGAGACGCAGGTGAAGTGAAGAAGCCAAAGTGTTTATTAATTCAAGGCCAAGCAAAGGGATGAGCTGGGAAGGAATAAGGGGGGATGGGCAGGGTCTGAGGGCTGGGGGGAGGGAGCTAAGTACAAAGAGCGAGAGGTGTGAAGCCAGGAGAATTGTGCTCAGCCTCAGCTGTGCGTGGAGCTCCAGCAGCACTGAGAGATGGTGTCCTCTTCAGTGTCTCCTGGTGTGTTCTTGGGACACCGGTTTGCTGGATTCAGAAGACGTCCCCAGTTGTTTAGCTTTCTGGGGAAAGCAGGCTTCATTTTGCAGGTTCAGAGCATGACGGCCTGTTGTCTTGCCTCTGGGTTTGAAGGGCTGCAAGAGAGAAGAATAGAGACATGGTCAGAGGCTGGATCTGTGGGAATCCTAGGAGATCTTCCTGCCAGGGCCATCCCATCCAGCCCTCGTCCACACAAGGAGCAAAGGCCTCCAGAGCCGAGGATTGCAGCTGTCTGCCCGGGCAGTGCAGCTTCCCCCGCCAGAGCCGCTGACGGCCCGCTGCCCTCACTCACCCTGACTGAGAAGGTGAAGCTGTCCTGGCTGCCCCCTCAGAGAGCGTGTCACGGCCCCAGCGGCACGGCTCCCTGCCAGCGCCGCTGCCAGCCCTGTGGCCACACGGCCTCCTGCCCCGGCAGGGCTCAGCCCGGGCCCTTGCCGCCAGCTGCCGCCCCAGGGCACGGCTGCCAGAGGGCGGCAGCAGCCCCGAGGGCAGGCGGGGCTCCACGGCGCCGGGCCCGGATGCCGCTGCTGCAGCCGGGGCAGCAGCAGCCAGGGCCGGGGCCGAGCTGCGGCGGGCCAGGGAGGGAGCCCGGGCTCGTGGCTCACCCAAGAACCACATGGCTGCCTCTGGCAGGGACTCCTGTGGGTTCTCCAGGTAGGGCAGGGCCCGGCGCAGGTGCTCGGCCGCTAGGATCCTGTCGTCTGCCAGCTGGAGAGAGCAGCAGGAAAGAAGGGTTGGCGCGGGCTCAGCCGCTGGCGCCGGGCTCTGGCCGCGCCCAGCCCCGGCCTCCCCTGCCCGCACGGCCCTGAGGCCCGGCCAGCAGCCGCTGGCGCCGGGCTCTGGAGGGGGCAGAGGGCCGGCTGCTGCCCGGGGAGCCGCGGTGCCGCCCCGTGCCCGCAGCCCCGCTGGGCCGGGACTCCACGGGCACCCGGCTCGGGGCCGCAGGAGCCTGGAGAAGAGCCCGCGGGGCCCAGGGAAGGCAGCGGCGTGTGGGGCGCAGGCTGGAGCCCCCGGGTGCAGCACTGGGCAGGGGCCACGGCTGCCAGCCCCGCGGCCATGGATCTTCTCCAGGCTGAGGCTGCCACTTCTCCAAGCCATCCTTACCTTGCAGTCATCGATAGTCAAGGGATGTTCCTTTGTCAGGAGCTTCTCGAGATCCCTCCTCTTCAGGAACTTGGCCGCACAATACAGGGTTTCCCGAGAGGCCTGAAGAGCAGCAGAGATGCAGAGATGGCACCACAGCCCAGGGCACAAGGACTCGCATCCCTGTGCCAAGGCCTGGAGAAGGACGCAGCCTCCTCCTCCTCCTGCAGCAGGGCAGGAGGCAGCTGAGCCCCCGTCCCAGGGATGCACAAAACCTCACATTTGCCACACGCCGGTTCTCATCATGGCAGTAGAATAAAAGTAGGTACAGGCTCTTGTTTACAGTTGCCTTCAGGCGCTTTTTTCCCTCCTTCACTACCAACTCCATCACCTTACAGAAGAGGTCAATGGAGAGCAGTTGCATGTAGCTATTTTCCTAGAGGAAAGGAAAAAACCTAAGCATCAATTACTCCAGGCCCACCTAGGCAAAGGCCTGAAAATGCAGACAGCACAAGGTTTCTGGGCAGCACCCAATTCCTGTGGCTCGGGTTGCAGAACCTTACATTGTTAAAGAGCGCCAGGAGTGCCTCAGCCAGCTTTGGGGCGGTGGTGCTGGATACCAGGATGTCTTCGCTCTCCAGCATATTAGTAAGCACACGGAGGGTCAGGGCAACCACCACTCCATCTTCATCAGCCAGCAGATCCACAAAGCTTTCAGACAGGCAGCACATTCTTCTGGCCTGTGTGGAACACAAGGCTGCGCTGTGAAGCCGTGAACAGCTGCACCAGCGACAGCGCCCAGGCACTGCAAGCCCAGCCTGCTGCCGCAGGGCCCAGACACCAAAGGCCTGTCCCAAAGCACTCGGGCAGCTGAGGCAGGAGAGCTGGGAGCAGCTGCCTCAGCTCCTGAAGCCCAGCCAGCCCATGGGGCTGCTCTCCCCAGTGCAGCTTCAGCTGCTGCCCCCTTCTCACCATCAGGGGATCCTTGCTGAGCACCAGCAGGCCTTTGAGCGCCAGGCGACACCTCTTCCTGCACTCGGTCCGCAGGTACCTCGACACGACCCTCAGGACCCAGCCACCACATTTAGTCCAGTCCAGGCACTCCAGAACCTGAAAGGCACAGGGCAGTGGTACAGGGCCCGGCTGGCAGGAGCCCAGAACTGCCCAGGGCCAGCCCCAGGCAGCAGCAGCACAGGGCGCTGGTGCCATCCCAGGAGGCTAGGGATGCGGCTGCGAGAGGGCAGAGAGCTGGGAGGCAGCTCAGCCAGGCAGCGCTGCTCTTCAGGCTCACCTCCACAAGGAATGCCAGGAAAGGCAGATCGCAGCCTGGCTTCTCAATGCTGAGCAGCCGGAGCATGCGGGTTGCGATGCAGGAAGAGAAAGGGATCAAGACATGGCGCATCTCCCTGTCAGGGGCAAAAAGGAAGAAAGAGCCTGAGTAGGGGGGGGGCACACTTTTCTCAGGACTGACTCCCAGAGGTGCAGTCTTTCCCCAGCATCCCTGGAGGGGACGTGGGTGCTTTGGGAGGTGGCCACTCCTGTGCACCCTCCTCTCCCAGCCTTTTCCAGTCTGCTCGGCCGTCCCTAAAGAGACGAGGCCCTCTGGCCCATGACCAGAGGGACTGTGTGGGGCAGCCCGGGCACAGGGCACCAATTCCAGGGACAGCAGGGAGCAGGGGGTCTCACCTGGCCAGCAGAGCCACAGCATAGTACTGGGTATGAGCACAGAGCATGGTGTCCCAGCCATGCTTGGACTCCACAGCCATCACCTCATTCTCACACTGCAGCCGGCAGAGCAGGGTCTTCATGACCTGCACTGCAAACCTGTGTGCAGAGCAAAGCCCGGGTCACATTGGGAGCACTGGCACTGGCCACAAGGACATGGAAAGGACGGGAGGACGGAGACCTGTTGGGGTCGCTGGGAAGGTGGTGTTCCTCTCGGCACGCTCTCCAGAAGTGATCGACTTCCTGTGGTGGCATCTGCTGTGTGGTGACGACAACATGGAAAAGCAGAGCCACAAAGAGGCGGGAGGAAAAAAGGATCATTGCCTCGTGGCACTCAGGCACCTGGACAATCACCCACACCACCAGAGTTGCCTGCAAAAGAAGTTGCCATGGAGAGCGCTCAGTGCGAGGTGTCCATGTGGCAGGGCCCCAGGGGAGACGCAGGGGGAGCAGCGGGCCTGGTGGCCCCTGAGCCTGCCCTTAGGCCAGGTTTCAGCCCAGGGCCTGAGGCAGGGAGAGGATGGAGAGCTGCTGGAGAGGCGACCTGGGGGTGAGCAAATGCCCAGAAACTCACAGCCAGGGCAAAGACGCCCTCCTTGTCCCCATCCGAGGTGAACGTGCTGTGCAGAGGCCAATCCTCCATCACACAGAGCAGTGTTGGCAGAACCTTCTCCACTGTGGGACTCGATGAGCCTATGCTTCTCCAGATCATTGCAGCAGCTCTGTGGGATCAGAGCTCTGTGTCAGGGGCATCTCAGCCACACTACCATGCCCTGTGCGGCTCTGGGGGCCGGGTGACAGAGCCCCGGTGCCCTGAAGGGCAGGGAGGGAGCACGGCAGCAGGCTCGGGAAACAGAGGGGCCCGAGGGTCCCGGACCTGTCTGCCGCTCTGGCAGAGCCCATTGCACAGGCCGTGCAGGGCCATGGTCCTAAAGGCCGAGGAGGCCTGAGCTCTCCAGGCAGGTGGGCCCATACCTGTCACATGTTGGGGCACAGCGCAGGAGGGTCAGCACCACATCAGTTGGGTGTTCTTCGGCCAGCCTCACGATGTTCATGGGCAGCCTGGTATCCACATTTCCATGCGATGCAAAATTCTGGTGCATCTTCTTCACAATGGCTGGCACCTGGAAAAGGCATGGGGAAGACTTGGGCCGCTGTCTAGGGGAGCAACTTCACCAGCTTCCCCCAAGAATCGCTTCCCTTCCTGCCACGCTGTGCCGGCCTCAAAGGCTGAGGGGGCCCAGTGGCCGTGGCTGGAGATGACACACAATCCTGGGAGGCCTCTGGCCCCAGCCCCAGGCTGTTTACCTGCTGCTCAGAAGGAATACCACTCTTCTGGATAAAATCCACAGCGGGAGCAGGAATGGCAGTGGGAGTGGCCGTGGCGCCAGTATCTCTGATGCCCTGAGTCTCTCCAGTGTCAGCCGTTTGGAGGGCCACAGCCTCAGCCACTGCCTTGTCAGCCTTTGCCCTTTGATCATTCAATGCAGCATCAAAATTTTCTAATGGCTCAGCCAAATCCGTGTTGACATCAGGCTCTGCCTGGGGCTCGGTCAGCCCACAGTCAGGCTCAGCTGAGCCCTCAGCTGCCGTGCTGCTGGTGTTTCTACGCCGTATGCGCAGGAATTTTCGGATCATCTGCAGGAGAACAAAGGACAGGGAAGAGAGACGTGTTCCATGGAGTGCTCCAAGCGCGGTGCTCGGCTGAGCAGTGACAGCAGGCCCAGCCCAGGCGGGGATGGCTGCAGGTACCTTCAGTGTCCTGCGGAAGCTTCCACCGGCAGGCCTCTGCTCTTGTGTGCCATCCATGGCTGCATCTGGCAAAGAGCGAGAGCAGCCAGAGCTGAGGGGCTGCGGGAGAGGCCGGAGAACACAGCCCAGCCCTGCCCTCCCCAGGCTGCGATAGGGATGGGATGGGATGGGGCCACATTGGCTGCAGCCATCAGCCCTGTGGCCCAGCTCTGCCACTCACCATCCTGTAGTGTCTGGATCCGCTCGGGCTCTTCAGGCTCTTGTGCTGGGGTAGCTCCAGGGCCTTTGCTTTTTTTCCCCCTGAACACTTTGGACAGGCCGAGAATTCTGCCCGCCATGCCACAGCACCTTTCAAGAGAGATGCCTCAGGAAAGCACTGAGGCAACAAGTTGTGCACTTGCGCCTTGAAAGCACCTGTGGCAGAAGAAGCCTCAGGAAGGCTGCAGGACAGCAAGTCCTGCACTCTGGTCTCAAGGGCTCCTGCCACAATGACAGGAGGTTCCTCGTAGACGATTCAAGCCACCAAATCCCACAGTCCGGCCTGGAGGCCACAGGCCACGGGGATAAGAGATGACTTGGAAAACCTCCGAGTCACCAAGTCGTGCAGTCTGGCCGTGAGGTCAGCTGCACGAGTCACTCCTCGTAGAAGCTCTGGGTCAGGCACAAACGAGTGCGCTGTGTGGGGGCTCCTCACAGCACCGCTCTGGCGCGTCCTGTCCCGTCGCCTGCTCCAAGGAATGTGGCCTGGCTGCGTCACCGCCAGCACCTATGTCCCCACGTGTCACAAAGGGTCCTTGGACACCCTGTGCCATTCCAAGCCACGGTGACCGCGCTGCTGCACCGCGTCACAAAGGGCCAATGCACACACTGTCACCTGCCCTGGGGCCGCTCCCAGCCCAGCCAAAGTGGCCCAGGTTGGAAGGAACCCCTCACCCCAAGTGTCTAAGACAGCCCTGAGACAGCATTTTTCGCAGCGGCTCAAACCGTGGGCAAACGCTGCCCTGCTCTGCGGGTTCAGGGCAGCAGAAGGAGCCCCCAGGGCCGCCGATGCAGCCGCAGCGGGAAGGGCACGGGGCCTCGCACAGAAGCTGGCACGGCCTCCCTGGGACACGTCCCAGCCGGTGGCCGTCCTAAACCCGCGGGTGTGACACAGACGAGGAACCTGTGGGCCGGGGCACGGACGCTGCTCTGACCCCTGGGGCCAGGGCAGCGCTGAAATCGGCAGGCGTGACGGAGCCCCCGCCCAAGCAGAGCTGCCGCCCCCCGAGCCCTGGCAACGCTGGTGCCATCTCCTGCCCCAGAGACCTGTGCCCCGGGGCGCTTCTCTGCCACAGGGCAGCCAAAGCCAACGGGCCCTGGCGGCTGGGCTCCTTCCTACAGGGGATGTTGGCAGGAGCACCTGGAGCAAGTGCTGGCAACACTTGGTCTCTGTCAGAAGCTCTTACTCCATGCTGAAATTGTTTTCTACTTGGAGTGATTTCCTGAAGCACAAAATCACCCTGGCAGCAGAGGCATAGAAGGAGTTGGCATTTAAGAATCCTCAATTCAGGAAAGCTTTTCTTCCCGTTACTCAACTCAAGTAGTTGCAAAAAGTTGCCAACTTCCTAAATTTATAGCAATGGCCTGAGAACCTGATAGATTTGCAAGCTTCCTTCCCATCTCAAAGCAGTGTTAGAAATGATCAGAGCCAATTTCCAAACTCAAAGATTTAGTTAACAAATTTGAAAAGCAATTTCGGGAAATGCTACGATAAATCAGGACAACATGGATCGAATGTTGGGTGGTCAATCCGGGAGCAGCAAAGGGTGCTTCTCCAGAGTACTGCCCACAACTTCGGGGTCTCGGGGGAGGTGTTTTAGACCATTGTTCTACCCTGAGGCAAAAACAAGACGGTAACAAAGAACCCGAAGAACATGACATCGTGTACATAAGAGAATCATTGAAATGTCTGGTGTCCGCAAGGGGTATCTGAAAGAGTTTCCTGAGAAATTGAAAAGACGTCTGCATGAAAAGTCTCCGAATCTTCTGTCAGATGGTTTCTGCCGCCCTCCGCCCAGATTGGTATGGGATCTCCTGATGAGCTGTGAAGATGTGGTCAGCCCATGCTTCATGGGCCCTTTCCCGCTTATCTCTCTGGCAGATGTCCAGGTAACACCTTAGGACTGTGAAAAGACTGTGGTATGCAAAGACAGGCCCTGGAAGTGTTTCCAGCAATTCAGGGGATTTTACCTTCCACTGCAAAGTTTTAAGACACACGATTAAAATCCAGGAATTTAATACTTTGTATCTATTACAGCAGCAACACATTTGCCTTAAGGTCATCCACTGCATGTCGCTTTGCAAAGCAGAAGACCACACAGAGGCAAAACAAAGGCCTTACTTTGGTTTCAAACATTTTTCTAGGAAGGCATGGGAAGAGCCTAATTCTCTTAAGGAATCAAAGCTCTCCAGGAATGAAAGCCCACTCAGTGTTACAAAAGAAGCCCAAACAAATGAGTAGATTGCAAAAGGGCTAATCCTCCCCCTGCTCCAGCTATGGAAGTGGCCAAAAAAGTAGAGCTCTCCCCTCTTCTTCTCTGCAGGAGAAGCAGGATGACTAAGAGAAAAAGTCCCAGCTATTCCTTCAGTCCTCCATCACCAAAGCTGTGCCATAGCACAGGTGCTGCCTTCAAAGTGACCCCAGTTCCAGCCTAGACCTCTCACCTTCCAGACAACTCCTTCCCCAACACGCCCAGCAACAGCAACCCCAGCTCAACACCCTGCCAAGACCCGCAGCTGTCCCCATGCCTGCGCAGAGCTTTCCCAACCCCTGGTTCCCTGCACGTGCCGTGGCACGGCACTCAGGAGGATGTGCTCCAAGGCCTTCCCCGCTAGCAAGCTCAGGCTGCCAGGCCTACGGTTCCTGGATCATCCTTCCCACCCACCCTTCCCGTGCACGGCTGGTCCATTTGCGCTCAGCTCCGACTTGGCCGCTTCAGCAGGACTGCTGCTAAAGGATGGAGAGCAGCCCGGCAAGCTCCTTCTCCAGCTCCCTCTTTACTCTCGGGGCAGGTAGAACATGCCACAGGAAAGCAAGCAGTGCCAAAAGACTTGGGCCAGCATCAGGCACATTGAGGAATGAAACAAGGCCTTTGTTCGATGGAAGGAAGCACAAGCAATTGACAGAAGTGAAGAGGACTTAGCACAGATATCCAGAAGTCCTTAGCACCAGTTAACATCAGCAAAACCTGGAAGCCTAACTTGACATGAGAGTGACTTGACAAAAAGCTTGAGACATAGCCTTTGGGAAGACCTAAGGGCGGCTACAGAATCAGCCCTGTGCAGGGAAGGCATGAGGAAGATGAGCTGCTTTGGTGAGCTGAGACTCCTCCTGGCCAGCAGGTGGACATTAACTTCAGGCCTAGGATTCTGACGCAATGTGTTTCCTTCTAAGCCCCTGCCTATGGAATCACCTCAGCAGTCTAAAGACGGAAGGGATTTTTGATAGAATTCCTACAGCAACCCACTGAAATTTGGACGTGGCGAAGAAGCCTTGTGCTGGGGTGCAGAGCCCTAACCTCCTGCCAATAAAAGAGCTCTTGGTGGACAATGCATTTGTCTGCTGATTTCATTGAATTCTAGAGACCTCTCAGGACTGCTCTATCCTGAGGGAAGGCCCTTGGCCTTGAGCTGTAGGCACCCGCGCAAGCTTCAGATCAGCTCCCTCAGCTTCCAGGACCTCTCTTGGCCGGCATCCTGACGGGGAGGCAGGACCGC
The DNA here is from genome assembly GCF_029207755.1 of Chamaea fasciata. NCBI lineage: Eukaryota > Metazoa > Chordata > Aves > Passeriformes > Sylviidae > Chamaea > Chamaea fasciata. The sequence goes on along the minus strand of NW_027094240.1, from coordinate 74,611 downwards.
TGCCAGGCACTGCTGGGACCCAGCAGGACAGGACCGGCTGTCTCGTGTCCACGTAGCACCCCCTGACACAGCCAGGGTCATCCCGAAAGCAGACAAGGCTCACGTGTCAGCGCAGAGGGGCAAGGAGCGCTGGGCTCCTCTCAGGGTGTCTCAGCTGGGCCTGCTCCACAAGACGCCCCCATTTGAAGGCCTGCTAATGCCCAGCTGCTAGAAATGCCTGCCTTGTTCTCTCCAAGATGCAGAGGAAGAGGCAGGGAGCAGGGCGCCTTGGGAGGCAAAGCTTCCAAGCCTTTTCTGAGGCCGCTCACACACCAAGAGCAGCCAAGACTCTCCCTGCTGCCTGGCCCACACAGCCCAGCTCGGTGCTGGCCCTCTGGGCCGCAGCAGCCTCCAGCAAGCAAGAGGCAAATGCATATTGCCAAGAGTTGAAGCACAGCAGACAGGTAAGATGTGAGACGTGTGTGCGGGAAGGCCTTTGAATTCACAGCTCTCCAAGACAGCTTTGGGGCTGGCAGCTGGACAGAGATGCTCCTGCTCACACCTGTGTCCAAAGGGGGGAAACACACCCTGCTGCAGGTGCTTGCCTTGGTCTCTGCAGGTCCAGCTGGATTCCAAACCTGCTCTTCACAGCCTTCTCCCTTCCCTTGTCCGCCTGCCAAGGGCAACGGGCCTCAAGGACTGAAAGGACCACAGAGAGCCAAAGGGGGACAGTTGTTCCTACATCACTGGGAGCTCCTAGGAAAGCGCATTCCTTCAGCAGCAAGCCCCTTTCCCCCAGAGGCCTTTCCCCAGATTGGAAGCTTTCCTGGGGAATGCCAAGACACTCTTAAGAAACCCTGGCAAGGCTGAATTTCTTTCTGGTCCTTTCTGGACAGGCGCTCCAGCTCTAGCTGGCATTTCCCCCAGTGTGATTCCAGCTGGAGGTTGACACATGCAGCCCCAGGCCCTCTACAAACACAAGCTGCCCGCTGCCTCCACTCCTGCCTGCGCTCACAGCAGCAAAAGCAGGCTCTTCCCGGCCAGAGACCAGAGCCCTGACCCCGCAGGACGCTCTCGCCAGCACCTTCCAGGACTCTCCGCTGTGCACGCAGCACTTTTCCTGCCCGCTCTCCACAGCCTTTGGAAGACAGAGCACAACCTGGCTGGCGCTGCCATCAGCACACTGCAAACACGGGCAGAGGAAGGAGAAGCAGGGGCTGCTTTGCGGCCATGCCCAGGAGAGACTGGAAGGCTGCCCTCCCTCTGCTCTCACTCGCTTGGCTTTCTGGCAGCCTCTGAGGCAGGGGCTGCGATTCCTCAGCTCTGGGCACCAGAACCGCAGCCGGGATCCCGGAACTGCCTGACGGTGCTGGGGCCATTGGCTGGGTCACGCGTCCGAGTCTCGGCCACCGTGCTGCTGCTGCTGCTGCTTCACTTGCCCTTAGGCACACCCCAAGCTCCCTGTTAAGGCCTGATGGTCTCTGCTTCTGCCATCTCCCCGACCCTGTGCAGGGATGGAGCACTGCTGTGCTTTCAGCAAGCTATTCTTGAAAGCTTCCAGCATTCCAAGCTCCTTTGCCCTCTGTAGATGCTTGCCATGGAATCCCTCACAGCTGGCTTCAGAGCGTCCTCAGGTTGGCTCTCTCAAAATCCGGGAGCTTCAGGCTGCTCAGTAGGACCTTAAACTGCACAGTGTTGTGGAACTGGACCTTCAGCACAGGCACCTTTCCAACCTGACGCGGCCTCGCTCCTCTGTGTCTCTGCACAAAAGACGGCGCGCAAGAGGACGGCAGCAGGGGCCTGTGTGTGCTAGGGCTCAGATTTTACACCGTTTCAGCTCCACAGAGACGCAGGTGAAGTGAAGAAGCCAAAGTGTTTATTAATTCAAGGCCAAGCAAAGGGATGAGCTGGGAAGGAATAAGGGGGGATGGGCAGGGTCTGAGGGCTGGGGGGAGGGAGCTAAGTACAAAGAGCGAGAGGTGTGAAGCCAGGAGAATTGTGCTCAGCCTCAGCTGTGCGTGGAGCTCCAGCAGCACTGAGAGATGGTGTCCTCTTCAGTGTCTCCTGGTGTGTTCTTGGGACACCGGTTTGCTGGATTCAGAAGACGTCCCCAGTTGTTTAGCTTTCTGGGGAAAGCAGGCTTCATTTTGCAGGTTCAGAGCATGACGGCCTGTTGTCTTGCCTCTGGGTTTGAAGGGCTGCAAGAGAGAAGAATAGAGACATGGTCAGAGGCTGGATCTGTGGGAATCCTAGGAGATCTTCCTGCCAGGGCCATCCCATCCAGCCCTCGTCCACACAAGGAGCAAAGGCCTCCAGAGCCGAGGATTGCAGCTGTCTGCCCGGGCAGTGCAGCTTCCCCCGCCAGAGCCGCTGACGGCCCGCTGCCCTCACTCACCCTGACTGAGAAGGTGAAGCTGTCCTGGCTGCCCCCTCAGAGAGCGTGTCACGGCCCCAGCGGCACGGCTCCCTGCCAGCGCCGCTGCCAGCCCTGTGGCCACACGGCCTCCTGCCCCGGCAGGGCTCAGCCCGGGCCCTTGCCGCCAGCTGCCGCCCCAGGGCACGGCTGCCAGAGGGTGGCAGCAGCCCCGAGGGCAGGCGGGGCTCCACGGCGCCGGGCCCGGATGCCGCTGCTGCAGCCGGGGCAGCAGCAGCCAGGGCCGGGGCCGAGCTGCGGCGGGCCAGGGAGGGAGCCCGGGCTCGTGGCTCACCCAAGAACCACATGGCTGCCTCTGGCAGGGACTCCTGTGGGTTCTCCAGGTAGGGCAGGGCCCGGCGCAGGTGCTCGGCCGCTAGGATCCTGTCGTCTGCCAGCTGGAGAGAGCAGCAGGAAAGAAGGGTTGGCGCGGGCTCAGCCGCTGGCGCCGGGCTCTGGCCGCGCCCAGCCCCGGCCTCCCCTGCCCGCACGGCCCTGAGGCCCGGCCAGCAGCCGCTGGCGCCGGGCTCTGGAGGGGGCAGAGGGCCGGCTGCTGCCCGGGGAGCCGCGGTGCCGCCCCGTGCCCGCAGCCCCGCTGGGCCGGGACTCCACGGGCACCCGGCTCGGGGCCGCAGGAGCCTGGAGAAGAGCCCGCGGGGCCCAGGGAAGGCAGCGGCGTGTGGGGCGCAGGCTGGAGCCCCCGGGTGCAGCACTGGGCAGGGGCCACGGCTGCCAGCCCCGCGGCCATGGATCTTCTCCAGGCTGAGGCTGCCACTTCTCCAAGCCATCCTTACCTTGCAGTCATCGATAGTCAAGGGATGTTCCTTTGTCAGGAGCTTCTCGAGATCCCTCCTCTTCAGGAACTTGGCCGCACAATACAGGGTTTCCCGAGAGGCCTGAAGAGCAGCAGAGATGCAGAGATGGCACCACAGCCCAGGGCACAAGGACTCGCATCCCTGTGCCAAGGCCTGGAGAAGGACGCAGCCTCCTCCTCCTCCTGCAGCAGGGCAGGAGGCAGCTGAGCCCCCGTCCCAGGGATGCACAAAACCTCACATTTGCCACACGCCGGTTCTCATCATGGCAGTAGAATAAAAGTAGGTACAGGCTCTTGTTTACAGTTGCCTTCAGGCGCTTTTTTCCCTCCTTCACTACCAACTCCATCACCTTACAGAAGAGGTCAATGGAGAGCAGTTGCATGTAGCTATTTTCCTAGAGGAAAGGAAAAAACCTAAGCATCAATTACTCCAGGCCCACCTAGGCAAAGGCCTGAAAATGCAGACAGCACAAGGTTTCTGGGCAGCACCCAATTCCTGTGGCTCGGGTTGCAGAACCTTACATTGTTAAAGAGCGCCAGGAGTGCCTCAGCCAGCTTTGGGGCGGTGGTGCTGGATACCAGGATGTCTTCGCTCTCCAGCATATTAGTAAGCACACGGAGGGTCAGGGCAACCACCACTCCATCTTCATCAGCCAGCAGATCCACAAAGCTTTCAGACAGGCAGCACATTCTTCTGGCCTGTGTGGAACACAAGGCTGCGCTGTGAAGCCGTGAACAGCTGCACCAGCGACAGCGCCCAGGCACTGCAAGCCCAGCCTGCTGCCGCAGGGCCCAGACACCAAAGGCCTGTCCCAAAGCACTCGGGCAGCTGAGGCAGGAGAGCTGGGAGCAGCTGCCTCAGCTCCTGAAGCCCAGCCAGCCCATGGGGCTGCTCTCCCCAGTGCAGCTTCAGCTGCTGCCCCCTTCTCACCATCAGGGGATCCTTGCTGAGCACCAGCAGGCCTTTGAGCGCCAGGCGACACCTCTTCCTGCACTCGGTCCGCAGGTACCTCGACACGACCCTCAGGACCCAGCCACCACATTTAGTCCAGTCCAGGCACTCCAGAACCTGAAAGGCACAGGGCAGTGGTACAGGGCCCGGCTGGCAGGAGCCCAGAACTGCCCAGGGCCAGCCCCAGGCAGCAGCAGCACAGGGCGCTGGTGCCATCCCAGGAGGCTAGGGATGCGGCTGCGAGAGGGCAGAGAGCTGGGAGGCAGCTCAGCCAGGCAGCGCTGCTCTTCAGGCTCACCTCCACAAGGAATGCCAGGAAAGGCAGATCGCAGCCTGGCTTCTCAATGCTGAGCAGCCGGAGCATGCGGGTTGCGATGCAGGAAGAGAAAGGGATCAAGACATGGCGCATCTCCCTGTCAGGGGCAAAAAGGAAGAAAGAGCCTGAGTAGGGGGGGGGCACACTTTTCTCAGGACTGACTCCCAGAGGTGCAGTCTTTCCCCAGCATCCCTGGAGGGGACGTGGGTGCTTTGGGAGGTGGCCACTCCTGTGCACCCTCCTCTCCCAGCCTTTTCCAGTCTGCTCGGCCGTCCCTAAAGAGACGAGGCCCTCTGGCCCATGACCAGAGGGACTGTGTGGGGCAGCCCGGGCACAGGGCACCAATTCCAGGGACAGCAGGGAGCAGGGGGTCTCACCTGGCCAGCAGAGCCACAGCATAGTACTGGGTATGAGCACAGAGCATGGTGTCCCAGCCATGCTTGGACTCCACAGCCATCACCTCATTCTCACACTGCAGCCGGCAGAGCAGGGTCTTCATGACCTGCACTGCAAACCTGTGTGCAGAGCAAAGCCCGGGTCACATTGGGAGCACTGGCACTGGCCACAAGGACATGGAAAGGACGGGAGGACGGAGACCTGTTGGGGTCGCTGGGAAGGTGGTGTTCCTCTCGGCACGCTCTCCAGAAGTGATCGACTTCCTGTGGTGGCATCTGCTGTGTGGTGACGACAACATGGAAAAGCAGAGCCACAAAGAGGCGGGAGGAAAAAAGGATCATTGCCTCGTGGCACTCAGGCACCTGGACAATCACCCACACCACCAGAGTTGCCTGCAAAAGAAGTTGCCATGGAGAGCGCTCAGTGCGAGGTGTCCATGTGGCAGGGCCCCAGGGGAGACGCAGGGGGAGCAGCGGGCCTGGTGGCCCCTGAGCCTGCCCTTAGGCCAGGTTTCAGCCCAGGGCCTGAGGCAGGGAGAGGATGGAGAGCTGCTGGAGAGGCGACCTGGGGGTGAGCAAATGCCCAGAAACTCACAGCCAGGGCAAAGACGCCCTCCTTGTCCCCATCCGAGGTGAACGTGCTGTGCAGAGGCCAATCCTCCATCACACAGAGCAGTGTTGGCAGAACCTTCTCCACTGTGGGACTCGATGAGCCTATGCTTCTCCAGATCATTGCAGCAGCTCTGTGGGATCAGAGCTCTGTGTCAGGGGCATCTCAGCCACACTACCATGCCCTGTGCGGCTCTGGGGGCCGGGTGACAGAGCCCCGGTGCCCTGAAGGGCAGGGAGGGAGCACGGCAGCAGGCTCGGGAAACAGAGGGGCCCGAGGGTCCCGGACCTGTCTGCCGCTCTGGCAGAGCCCATTGCACAGGCCGTGCAGGGCCATGGTCCTAAAGGCCGAGGAGGCCTGAGCTCTCCAGGCAGGTGGGCCCATACCTGTCACATGTTGGGGCACAGCGCAGGAGGGTCAGCACCACATCAGTTGGGTGTTCTTCGGCCAGCCTCACGATGTTCATGGGCAGCCTGGTATCCACATTTCCATGCGATGCAAAATTCTGGTGCATCTTCTTCACAATGGCTGGCACCTGGAAAAGGCATGGGGAAGACTTGGGCCGCTGTCTAGGGGAGCAACTTCACCAGCTTCCCCCAAGAATCGCTTCCCTTCCTGCCACGCTGTGCCGGCCTCAAAGGCTGAGGGGGCCCAGTGGCCGTGGCTGGAGATGACACACAATCCTGGGAGGCCTCTGGCCCCAGCCCCAGGCTGTTTACCTGCTGCTCAGAAGGAATACCACTCTTCTGGATAAAATCCACAGCGGGAGCAGGAATGGCAGTGGGAGTGGCCGTGGCGCCAGTATCTCTGATGCCCTGAGTCTCTCCAGTGTCAGCCGTTTGGAGGGCCACAGCCTCAGCCACTGCCTTGTCAGCCTTTGCCCTTTGATCATTCAATGCAGCATCAAAATTTTCTAATGGCTCAGCCAAATCCGTGTTGACATCAGGCTCTGCCTGGGGCTCGGTCAGCCCACAGTCAGGCTCAGCTGAGCCCTCAGCTGCCGTGCTGCTGGTGTTTCTACGCCGTATGCGCAGGAATTTTCGGATCATCTGCAGGAGAACAAAGGACAGGGAAGAGAGACGTGTTCCATGGAGTGCTCCAAGCGCGGTGCTCGGCTGAGCAGTGACAGCAGGCCCAGCCCAGGCGGGGATGGCTGCAGGTACCTTCAGTGTCCTGCGGAAGCTTCCACCGGCAGGCCTCTGCTCTTGTGTGCCATCCATGGCTGCATCTGGCAAAGAGCGAGAGCAGCCAGAGCTGAGGGGCTGCGGGAGAGGCCGGAGAACACAGCCCAGCCCTGCCCTCCCCAGGCTGCGATAGGGATGGGATGGGATGGGGCCACGTTGGCTGCAGCCATCAGCCCTGTGGCCCAGCTCTGCCACTCACCATCCTGTAGTGTCTGGATCCGCTCGGGCTCTTCAGGCTCTTGTGCTGGGGTAGCTCCAGGGCCTTTGCTTTTTTTCCCCCTGAACACTTTGGACAGGCCGAGAATTCTGCCCGCCATGCCACAGCACCTTTCAAGAGAGATGCCTCAGGAAAGCACTGAGGCAACAAGTTGTGCACTTGCGCCTTGAAAGCACCTGTGGCAGAAGAAGCCTCAGGAAGGCTGCAGGACAGCAAGTCCTGCACTCTGGTCTCAAGGGCTCCTGCCACAATGACAGGAGGTTCCTCGTAGACGATTCAAGCCACCAAATCCCACAGTCCGGCCTGGAGGCCACAGGCCACGGGGATAAGAGATGACTTGGAAAACCTCCGAGTCACCAAGTCGTGCAGTCTGGCCGTGAGGTCAGCTGCACGAGTCACTCCTCGTAGAAGCTCTGGGTCAGGCACAAACGAGTGCGCTGTGTGGGGGCTCCTCACAGCACCGCTCTGGCGCGTCCTGTCCCGTCGCCTGCTCCAAGGAATGTGGCCTGGCTGCGTCACCGCCAGCACCTATGTCCCCACGTGTCACAAAGGGTCCTTGGACACCCTGTGCCATTCCAAGCCACGGTGACCGCGCTGCTGCACCGCGTCACAAAGGGCCAATGCACACACTGTCACCTGCCCTGGGGCCGCTCCCAGCCCAGCCAAAGTGGCCCAGGTTGGAAGGAACCCCTCACCCCAAGTGTCTAAGACAGCCCTGAGACAGCATTTTTCGCAGCGGCTCAAACCGTGGGCAAACGCTGCCCTGCTCTGCGGGTTCAGGGCAGCAGAAGGAGCCCCCAGGGCCGCCGATGCAGCCGCAGCGGGAAGGGCACGGGGCCTCGCACAGAAGCTGGCACGGCCTCCCTGGGACACGTCCCAGCCGGTGGCCGTCCTAAACCCGCGGGTGTGACACAGACGAGGAACCTGTGGGCCGGGGCACGGACGCTGCTCTGACCCCTGGGGCCAGGGCAGCGCTGAAATCGGCAGGCGTGACGGAGCCCCCGCCCAAGCAGAGCTGCCGCCCCCCGAGCCCTGGCAACGCTGGTGCCATCTCCTGCCCCAGAGACCTGTGCCCCGGGGCGCTTCTCTGCCACAGGGCAGCCAAAGCCAACGGGCCCTGGCGGCTGGGCTCCTTCCTACAGGGGATGTTGGCAGGAGCACCTGGAGCAAGTGCTGGCAACACTTGGTCTCTGTCAGAAGCTCTTACTCCATGCTGAAATTGTTTTCTACTTGGAGTGATTTCCTGAAGCACAAAATCACCCTGGCAGCAGAGGCATAGAAGGAGTTGGCATTTAAGAATCCTCAATTCAGGAAAGCTTTTCTTCCCGTTACTCAACTCAAGTAGTTGCAAAAAGTTGCCAACTTCCTAAATTTATAGCAATGGCCTGAGAACCTGATAGATTTGCAAGCTTCCTTCCCATCTCAAAGCAGTGTTAGAAATGATCAGAGCCAATTTCCAAACTCAAAGATTTAGTTAACAAATTTGAAAAGCAATTTTGGGAAATGCTACGATAAATCAGGACAACATGGATCGAATGTTGGGTGGTCAACCCGGGAGCAGCAAAGGGTGCTTCTCCAGAGTACTGCCCACAACTTCGGGGTCTCGGGGGAGGTGTTTTAGACCATTGTTCTACCCTGAGGCAAAAACAAGACGGTAACAAAGAACCCGAAGAACATGACATCGTGTACATAAGAGAATCATTGAAATGTCTGGTGTCCGCAAGGGGTATCTGAAAGAGTTTCCTGAGAAATTGAAAAGACGTCTGCATGAAAAGTCTCCGAATCTTCTGTCAGATGGTTTCTGCCGCCCTCCGCCCAGATTGGTATGGGATCTCCTGATGAGCTGTGAAGATGTGGTCAGCCCATGCTTCATGGGCCCTTTCCCGCTTATCTCTCTGGCAGATGTCCAGGTAACACCTTAGGACTGTGAAAAGACTGTGGTATGCAAAGACAGGCCCTGGAAGTGTTTCCAGCAATTCAGGGGATTTTACCTTCCACTGCAAAGTTTTAAGACACACGATTAAAATCCAGGAATTTAATACTTTGTATCTATTACAGCAGCAACACATTTGCCTTAAGGTCATCCACTGCATGTCGCTTTGCAAAGCAGAAGACCACACAGAGACAAAACAAAGGCCTTACTTTGGTTTCAAACATTTTTCTAGGAAGGCATGGGAAGAGCCTAATTCTCTTAAGGAATCAAAGCTCTCCAGGAATGAAAGCCCACTCAGTGTTACAAAAGAAGCCCAAACAAATGAGTAGATTGCAAAAGGGCTAATCCTCCCCCTGCTCCAGCTATGGAAGTGGCCAAGAAAGTAGAGCTCTCCCCTCTTCTTCTCTGCAGGAGAAGCAGGATGACTAAGAGAAAAAGTCCCAGCTATTCCTTCAGTCCTCCATCACCAAAGCTGTGCCATAGCACAGGTGCTGCCTTCAAAGTGACCCCAGTTCCAGCCTAGACCTCTCACCTTCCAGACAACTCCTTCCCCAACACGCCCAGCAACAGCAACCCCAGCTCAACACCCTGCCAAGACCCGCAGCTGTCCCCATGCCTGCGCAGAGCTTTCCCAACCCCTGGTTCCCTGCACGTGCCGTGGCACGGCACTCAGGAGGATGTGCTCCAAGGCCTTCCCCGCTAGCAAGCTCAGGCTGCCAGGCCTACGGTTCCTGGATCATCCTTCCCACCCACCCTTCCCGTGCACGGCTGGTCCATTTGCGCTCAGCTCCGACTTGGCCGCTTCAGCAGGACTGCTGCTAAAGGATGGAGAGCAGCCCGGCAAGCTCCTTCTCCAGCTCCCTCTTTACTCTCGGGGCAGGTAGAACATGCCACAGGAAAGCAAGCAGTGCCAAAAGACTTGGGCCAGCATCAGGCACATTGAGGAATGAAACAAGGCCTTTGTTCGATGGAAGGAAGCACAAGCAATTGACAGAAGTGAAGAGGACTTAGCACAGATATCCAGAAGTCCTTAGCACCAGTTAACATCAGCAAAACCTGGAAGCCTAACTTGACATGAGAGTGACTTGACAAAAAGCTTGAGACATAGCCTTTGGGAAGACCTAAGGGCGGCTACAGAATCAGCCCTGTGCAGGGAAGGCATGAGGAAGATGAGCTGCTTTGGTGAGCTGAGACTCCTCCTGGCCAGCAGGTGGACATTAACTTCAGGCCTAGGATTCTGACGCAATGTGTTTCCTTCTAAGCCCCTGCCTATGGAATCACCTCAGCAGTCTAAAGACGGAAGGGATTTTTGATAGAATTCCTACAGCAACCCACTGAAATTTGGACGTGGCGAAGAAGCCTTGTGCTGGGGTGCAGAGCCCTAACCTCCTGCCAATAAAAGAGCTCTTGGTGGACAATGCATTTGTCTGCTGATTTCATTGAATTCTAGAGACCTCTCAGGACTGCTCTATCCTGAGGGAAGGCCCTTGGCCTTGAGCTGTAGGCACCCGCGCAAGCTTCAGATCAGCTCCCTCAGCTTCCAGGACCTCTCTTGGCCGGCATCCTGACGGGGAGGCAGGACCGCTGCCAGGCACTGCTGGGACCCAGCAGGACAGGACCGGCTGTCTCGTGTCCACGTAGCACCCCCTGACACAGCCAGGGTCATCCCGAAAGCAGACAAGGCTCACGTGTCAGCGCAGAGGGGCAAGGAGCGCTGGGCTCCTCTCAGGGTGTCTCAGCTGGGCCTGCTCCACAAGACGCCCCCATTTGAAGGCCTGCTAATGCCCAGCTGCTAGAAATGCCTGCCTTGTTCTCTCCAAGATGCAGAGGAAGAGGCAGGGAGCAGGGCGCCTTGGGAGGCAAAGCTTCCAAGCCTTTTCTGAGGCCGCTCACACACCAAGAGCAGCCAAGACTCTCCCTGCTGCCTGGCCCACACAGCCCAGCTCGGTGCTGGCCCTCTGGGCCGCAGCAGCCTCCAGCAAGCAAGAGGCAAATGCATATTGCCAAGAGTTGAAGCACAGCAGACAGGTAAGATGTGAGACGTGTGTGCGGGAAGGCCTTTGAATTCACAGCTCTCCAAGACAGCTTTGGGGCTGGCAGCTGGACAGAGATGCTCCTGCTCACACCTGTGTCCAAAGGGGGGGAACACACCCTGCTGCAGGTGCTTGCCTTGGTCTCTGCAGGTCCAGCTGGATTCCAAACCTGCTCTTCACAGCCTTCTCCCTTCCCTTGTCCGCCTGCCAAGGGCAACGGGCCTCAAGGACTGAAAGGACCACAGAGAGCCAAAGGGGGACAGTTGTTCCTACATCACTGGGAGCTCCTAGGAAAGCGCATTCCTTCAGCAGCAAGCCCCTTTCCCCCAGAGGCCTTTCCCCAGATTGGAAGCTTTCCTGGGGAATGCCAAGACACTCTTAAGAAACCCTGGCAAGGCTGAATTTCTTTCTGGTCCTTTCTGGACAGGCGCTCCAGCTCTAGCTGGCATTTCCCCCAGTGTGATTCCAGCTGGAGGTTGACACATGCAGCCCCAGGCCCTCTACAAACACAAGCTGCCCGCTGCCTCCACTCCTGCCTGCGCTCACAGCAGCAAAAGCAGGCTCTTCCCGGCCAGAGACCAGAGCCCTGACCCCGCAGGACGCTCTCGCCAGCACCTTCCAGGACTCTCCGCTGTGCACGCAGCACTTTTCCTGCCCGCTCTCCACAGCCTTTGGAAGACAGAGCACAACCTGGCTGGCGCTGCCATCAGCACACTGCAAACACGGGCAGAGGAAGGAGAAGCAGGGGCTGCTTTGCGGCCATGCCCAGGAGAGACTGGAAGGCTGCCCTCCCTCTGCTCTCACTCGCTTGGCTTTCTGGCAGCCTCTGAGGCAGGGGCTGCGATTCCTCAGCTCTGGGCACCAGAACCGCAGCCGGGATCCCGGAACTGCCTGACGGTGCTGGGGCCATTGGCTGGGTCACGCGTCCGAGTCTCGGCCACCGTGCTGCTGCTGCTGCTGCTTCACTTGCCCTTAGGCACACCCCAAGCTCCCTGTTAAGGCCTGATGGTCTCTGCTTCTGCCATCTCCCCGACCCTGTGCAGGGATGGAGCACTGCTGTGCTTTCAGCAAGCTATTCTTGAAAGCTTCCAGCATTCCAAGCTCCTTTGCCCTCTGTAGATGCTTGCCATGGAATCCCTCACAGCTGGCTTCAGAGCGTCCTCAGGTTGGCTCTCTCAAAATCCGGGAGCTTCAGGCTGCTCAGTAGGACCTTAAACTGCACAGTGTTGTGGAACTGGACCTTCAGCACAGGCACCTTTCCAACCTGACGCGGCCTCGCTCCTCTGTGTCTCTGCACAAAAGACGGCGCGCAAGAGGACGGCAGCAGGGGCCTGTGTGTGCTAGGGCTCAGATTTTACACCGTTTCAGCTCCACAGAGACGCAGGTGAAGTGAAGAAGCCAAAGTGTTTATTAATTCAAGGCCAAGCAAAGGGATGAGCTGGGAAGGAATAAGGGGGGATGGGCAGGGTCTGAGGGCTGGGGGGAGGGAGCTAAGTACAAAGAGCGAGAGGTGTGAAGCCAGGAGAATTGTGCTCAGCCTCAGCTGTGCGTGGAGCTCCAGCAGCACTGAGAGATGGTGTCCTCTTCAGTGTCTCCTGGTGTGTTCTTGGGACACCGGTTTGCTGGATTCAGAAGACGTCCCCAGTTGTTTAGCTTTCTGGGGAAAGCAGGCTTCATTTTGCAGGTTCAGAGCATGACGGCCTGTTGTCTTGCCTCTGGGTTTGAAGGGCTGCAAGAGAGAAGAATAGAGACATGGTCAGAGGCTGGATCTGTGGGAATCCTAGGAGATCTTCCTGCCAGGGCCATCCCATCCAGCCCTCGTCCACACAAGGAGCAAAGGCCTCCAGAGCCGAGGATTGCAGCTGTCTGCCCGGGCAGTGCAGCTTCCCCCGCCAGAGCCGCTGACGGCCCGCTGCCCTCACTCACCCTGACTGAGAAGGTGAAGCTGTCCTGGCTGCCCCCTCAGAGAGCGTGTCACGGCCCCAGCGGCACGGCTCCCTGCCAGCGCCGCTGCCAGCCCTGTGGCCACACGGCCTCCTGCCCCGGCAGGGCTCAGCCCGGGCCCTTGCCGCCAGCTGCCGCCCCAGGGCACGGCTGCCAGAGGGCGGCAGCAGCCCCGAGGGCAGGCGGGGCTCCACGGCGCCGGGCCCGGATGCCGCTGCTGCAGCCGGGGCAGCAGCAGCCAGGGCCGGGGCCGAGCTGCGGCGGGCCAGGGAGGGAGCCCGGGCTCGTGGCTCACCCAAGAACCACATGGCTGCCTCTGGCAGGGACTCCTGTGGGTTCTCCAGGTAGGGCAGGGCCCGGCGCAGGTGCTCGGCCGCTAGGATCCTGTCGTCTGCCAGCTGGAGAGAGCAGCAGGAAAGAAGGGTTGGCGCGGGCTCAGCCGCTGGCGCCGGGCTCTGGCCGCGCCCAGCCCCGGCCTCCCCTGCCCGCACGGCCCTGAGGCCCGGCCAGCAGCCGCTGGCGCCGGGCTCTGGAGGGGGCAGAGGGCCGGCTGCTGCCCGGGGAGCCGCGGTGCCGCCCCGTGCCCGCAGCCCCGCTGGGCCGGGACTCCACGGGCACCCGGCTCGGGGCCGCAGGAGCCTGGAGAAGAGCCCGCGGGGCCCAGGGAAGGCAGCGGCGTGTGGGGCGCAGGCTGGAGCCCCCGGGTGCAGCACTGGGCAGGGGCCACGGCTGCCAGCCCCGCGGCCATGGATCTTCTCCAGGCTGAGGCTGCCACTTCTCCAAGCCATCCTTACCTTGCAGTCATCGATAGTCAAGGGATGTTCCTTTGTCAGGAGCTTCTCGAGATCCCTCCTCTTCAGGAACTTGGCCGCACAATACAGGGTTTCCCGAGAGGCCTGAAGAGCAGCAGAGATGCAGAGATGGCACCACAGCCCAGGGCACAAGGACTCGCATCCCTGTGCCAAGGCCTGGAGAAGGACGCAGCCTCCTCCTCCTCCTGCAGCAGGGCAGGAGGCAGCTGAGCCCCCGTCCCAGGGATGCACAAAACCTCACATTTGCCACACGCCGGTTCTCATCATGGCAGTAGAATAAAAGTAGGTACAGGCTCTTGTTTACAGTTGCCTTCAGGCGCTTTTTTCCCTCCTTCACTACCAACTCCATCACCTTACAGAAGAGGTCAATGGAGAGCAGTTGCATGTAGCTATTTTCCTAGAGGAAAGGAAAAAACCTAAGCATCAATTACTCCAGGCCCACCTAGGCAAAGGCCTGAAAATGCAGACAGCACAAGGTTTCTGGGCAGCACCCAATTCCTGTGGCTCGGGTTGCAGAACCTTACATTGTTAAAGAGCGCCAGGAGTGCCTCAGCCAGCTTTGGGGCGGTGGTGCTGGATACCAGGATGTCTTCGCTCTCCAGCATATTAGTAAGCACACGGAGGGTCAGGGCAACCACCACTCCATCTTCATCAGCCAGCAGATCCACAAAGCTTTCAGACAGGCAGCACATTCTTCTGGCCTGTGTGGAACACAAGGCTGCGCTGTGAAGCCGTGAACAGCTGCACCAGCGACAGCGCCCAGGCACTGCAAGCCCAGCCTGCTGCCGCAGGGCCCAGACACCAAAGGCCTGTCCCAAAGCACTCGGGCAGCTGAGGCAGGAGAGCTGGGAGCAGCTGCCTCAGCTCCTGAAGCCCAGCCAGCCCATGGGGCTGCTCTCCCCAGTGCAGCTTCAGCTGCTGCCCCCTTCTCACCATCAGGGGATCCTTGCTGAGCACCAGCAGGCCTTTGAGCGCCAGGCGACACCTCTTCCTGCACTCGGTCCGCAGGTACCTCGACACGACCCTCAGGACCCAGCCACCACATTTAGTCCAGTCCAGGCACTCCAGAACCTGAAAGGCACAGGGCAGTGGTACAGGGCCCGGCTGGCAGGAGCCCAGAACTGCCCAGGGCCAGCCCCAGGCAGCAGCAGCACAGGGCGCTGGTGCCATCCCAGGAGGCTAGGGATGCGGCTGCGAGAGGGCAGAGAGCTGGGAGGCAGCTCAGCCAGGCAGCGCTGCTCTTCAGGCTCACCTCCACAAGGAATGCCAGGAAAGGCAGATCGCAGCCTGGCTTCTCAATGCTGAGCAGCCGGAGCATGCGGGTTGCGATGCAGGAAGAGAAAGGGATCAAGACATGGCGCATCTCCCTGTCAGGGGCAAAAAGGAAGAAAGAGCCTGAGTAGGGGGGGGGCACACTTTTCTCAGGACTGACTCCCAGAGGTGCAGTCTTTCCCCAGCATCCCTGGAGGGGACGTGGGTGCTTTGGGAGGTGGCCACTCCTGTGCACCCTCCTCTCCCAGCCTTTTCCAGTCTGCTCGGCCGTCCCTAAAGAGACGAGGCCCTCTGGCCCATGACCAGAGGGACTGTGTGGGGCAGCCCGGGCACAGGGCACCAATTCCAGGGACAGCAGGGAGCAGGGGGTCTCACCTGGCCAGCAGAGCCACAGCATAGTACTGGGTATGAGCACAGAGCATGGTGTCCCAGCCATGCTTGGACTCCACAGCCATCACCTCATTCTCACACTGCAGCCGGCAGAGCAGGGTCTTCATGACCTGCACTGCAAACCTGTGTGCAGAGCAAAGCCCGGGTCACATTGGGAGCACTGGCACTGGCCACAAGGACATGGAAAGGACGGGAGGACGGAGACCTGTTGGGGTCGCTGGGAAGGTGGTGTTCCTCTCGGCACGCTCTCCAGAAGTGATCGACTTCCTGTGGTGGCATCTGCTGTGTGGTGACGACAACATGGAAAAGCAGAGCCACAAAGAGGCGGGAGGAAAAAAGGATCATTGCCTCGTGGCACTCAGGCACCTGGACAATCACCCACACCACCAGAGTTGCCTGCAAAAGAAGTTGCCATGGAGAGCGCTCAGTGCGAGGTGTCCATGTGGCAGGGCCCCAGGGGAGACGCAGGGGGAGCAGCGGGCCTGGTGGCCCCTGAGCCTGCCCTTAGGCCAGGTTTCAGCCCAGGGCCTGAGGCAGGGAGAGGATGGAGAGCTGCTGGAGAGGCGACCTGGGGGTGAGCAAATGCCCAGAAACTCACAGCCAGGGCAAAGACGCCCTCCTTGTCCCCATCCGAGGTGAACGTGCTGTGCAGAGGCCAATCCTCCATCACACAGAGCAGTGTTGGCAGAACCTTCTCCACTGTGGGACTCGATGAGCCTATGCTTCTCCAGATCATTGCAGCAGCTCTGTGGGATCAGAGCTCTGTGTCAGGGGCATCTCAGCCACACTACCATGCCCTGTGCGGCTCTGGGGGCCGGGTGACAGAGCCCCGGTGCCCTGAAGGGCAGGGAGGGAGCACGGCAGCAGGCTCGGGAAACAGAGGGGCCCGAGGGTCCCGGACCTGTCTGCCGCTCTGGCAGAGCCCATTGCACAGGCCGTGCAGGGCCATGGTCCTAAAGGCCGAGGAGGCCTGAGCTCTCCAGGCAGGTGGGCCCATACCTGTCACATGTTGGGGCACAGCGCAGGAGGGTCAGCACCACATCAGTTGGGTGTTCTTCGGCCAGCCTCACGATGTTCATGGGCAGCCTGGTATCCACATTTCCATGCGATGCAAAATTCTGGTGCATCTTCTTCACAATGGCTGGCACCTGGAAAAGGCATGGGGAAGACTTGGGCCGCTGTCTAGGGGAGCAACTTCACCAGCTTCCCCCAAGAATCGCTTCCCTTCCTGCCACGCTGTGCCGGCCTCAAAGGCTGAGGGGGCCCAGTGGCCGTGGCTGGAGATGACACACAATCCTGGGAGGCCTCTGGCCCCAGCCCCAGGCTGTTTACCTGCTGCTCAGAAGGAATACCACTCTTCTGGATAAAATCCACAGCGGGAGCAGGAATGGCAGTGGGAGTGGCCGTGGCGCCAGTATCTCTGATGCCCTGAGTCTCTCCAGTGTCAGCCGTTTGGAGGGCCACAGCCTCAGCCACTGCCTTGTCAGCCTTTGCCCTTTGATCATTCAATGCAGCATCAAAATTTTCTAATGGCTCAGCCAAATCCGTGTTGACATCAGGCTCTGCCTGGGGCTCGGTCAGCCCACAGTCAGGCTCAGCTGAGCCCTCAGCTGCCGTGCTGCTGGTGTTTCTACGCCGTATGCGCAGGAATTTTCGGATCATCTGCAGGAGAACAAAGGACAGGGAAGAGAGACGTGTTCCATGGAGTGCTCCAAGCGCGGTGCTCGGCTGAGCAGTGACAGCAGGCCCAGCCCAGGCGGGGATGGCTGCAGGTACCTTCAGTGTCCTGCGGAAGCTTCCACCGGCAGGCCTCTGCTCTTGTGTGCCATCCATGGCTGCATCTGGCAAAGAGCGAGAGCAGCCAGAGCTGAGGGGCTGCGGGAGAGGCCGGAGAACACAGCCCAGCCCTGCCCTCCCCAGGCTGCGATAGGGATGGGATGGGATGGGGCCACATTGGCTGCAGCCATCAGCCCTGTGGCCCAGCTCTGCCACTCACCATCCTGTAGTGTCTGGATCCGCTCGGGCTCTTCAGGCTCTTGTGCTGGGGTAGCTCCAGGGCCTTTGCTTTTTTTCCCCCTGAACACTTTGGACAGGCCGAGAATTCTGCCCGCCATGCCACAGCACCTTTCAAGAGAGATGCCTCAGGAAAGCACTGAGGCAACAAGTTGTGCACTTGCGCCTTGAAAGCACCTGTGGCAGAAGAAGCCTCAGGAAGGCTGCAGGACAGCAAGTCCTGCACTCTGGTCTCAAGGGCTCCTGCCACAATGACAGGAGGTTCCTCGTAGACGATTCAAGCCACCAAATCCCACAGTCCGGCCTGGAGGCCACAGGCCACGGGGATAAGAGATGACTTGGAAAACCTCCGAGTCACCAAGTCGTGCAGTCTGGCCGTGAGGTCAGCTGCACGAGTCACTCCTCGTAGAAGCTCTGGGTCAGGCACAAACGAGTGCGCTGTGTGGGGGCTCCTCACAGCACCGCTCTGGCGCGTCCTGTCCCGTCGCCTGCTCCAAGGAATGTGGCCTGGCTGCGTCACCGCCAGCACCTATGTCCCCACGTGTCACAAAGGGTCCTTGGACACCCTGTGCCATTCCAAGCCACGGTGACCACGCTGCTGCACCGCGTCACAAAGGGCCAATGCACACACTGTCACCTGCCCTGGGGCCGCTCCCAGCCCAGCCAAAGTGGCCCAGGTTGGAAGGAACCCCTCACCCCAAGTGTCTAAGACAGCCCTGAGACAGCATTTTTCGCAGCGGCTCAAACCGTGGGCAAACGCTGCCCTGCTCTGCGGGTTCAGGGCAGCAGAAGGAGCCCCCAGGGCCGCCGATGCAGCCGCAGCGGGAAGGGCACGGGGCCTCGCACAGAAGCTGGCACGGCCTCCCTGGGACACGTCCCAGCCGGTGGCCGTCCTAAACCCGCGGGTGTGACACAGACGAGGAACCTGTGGGCCGGGGCACGGACGCTGCTCTGACCCCTGGGGCCAGGGCAGCGCTGAAATCGGCAGGCGTGACGGAGCCCCCGCCCAAGCAGAGCTGCCGCCCCCCGAGCCCTGGCAACGCTGGTGCCATCTCCTGCCCCAGAGACCTGTGCCCCGGGGCGCTTCTCTGCCACAGGGCAGCCAAAGCCAACGGGCCCTGGCGGCTGGGCTCCTTCCTACAGGGGATGTTGGCAGGAGCACCTGGAGCAAGTGCTGGCAACACTTGGTCTCTGTCAGAAGCTCTTACTCCATGCTGAAATTGTTTTCTACTTGGAGTGATTTCCTGAAGCACAAAATCACCCTGGCAGCAGAGGCATAGAAGGAGTTGGCATTTAAGAATCCTCAATTCAGGAAAGCTTTTCTTCCCGTTACTCAACTCAAGTAGTTGCAAAAAGTTGCCAACTTCCTAAATTTATAGCAATGGCCTGAGAACCTGATAGATTTGCAAGCTTCCTTCCCATCTCAAAGCAGTGTTAGAAATGATCAGAGCCAATTTCCAAACTCAAAGATTTAGTTAACAAATTTGAAAAGCAATTTCGGGAAATGCTACGATAAATCAGGACAACATGGATCGAATGTTGGGTGGTCAACCCGGGAGCAGCAAAGGGTGCTTCTCCAGAGTACTGCCCACAACTTCGGGGTCTCGGGGGAGGTGTTTTAGACCATTGTTCTACCCTGAGGCAAAAACAAGACGGTAACAAAGAACCCGAAGAACATGACATCGTGTACATAAGAGAATCATTGAAATGTCTGGTGTCCGCAAGGGGTATCTGAAAGAGTTTCCTGAGAAATTGAAAAGACGTCTGCATGAAAAGTCTCCGAATCTTCTGTCAGATGGTTTCTGCCGCCCTCCGCCCAGATTGGTATGGGATCTCCTGATGAGCTGTGAAGATGTGGTCAGCCCATGCTTCATGGGCCCTTTCCCGCTTATCTCTCTGGCAGATGTCCAGGTAACACCTTAGGACTGTGAAAAGACTGTGGTATGCAAAGACAGGCCCTGGAAGTGTTTCCAGCAATTCAGGGGATTTTACCTTCCACTGCAAAGTTTTAAGACACACGATTAAAATCCAGGAATTTAATACTTTGTATCTATTACAGCAGCAACACATTTGCCTTAAGGTCATCCACTGCATGTCGCTTTGCAAAGCAGAAGACCACACAGAGACAAAACAAAGGCCTTACTTTGGTTTCAAACATTTTTCTAGGAAGGCATGGGAAGAGCCTAATTCTCTTAAGGAATCAAAGCTCTCCAGGAATGAAAGCCCACTCAGTGTTACAAAAGAAGCCCAAACAAATGAGTAGATTGCAAAAGGGCTAATCCTCCCCCTGCTCCAGCTATGGAAGTGGCCAAGAAAGTAGAGCTCTCCCCTCTTCTTCTCTGCAGGAGAAGCAGGATGACTAAGAGAAAAAGTCCCAGCTATTCCTTCAGTCCTCCATCACCAAAGCTGTGCCATAGCACAGGTGCTGCCTTCAAAGTGACCCCAGGTCCAGCCTAGACCTCTCACCTTTCAGACAACTCCTTCCCCAACACGCCCAGCAACAGCAACCCCAGCTCAACACCCTGCCAAGACCCGCAGCTGTCCCCATGCCTGCGCAGAGCTTTCCCAACCCCTGGTTCCCTGCACGTGCCGTGGCACGGCACTCA
This sequence comes from Chamaea fasciata, assembly GCF_029207755.1. Lineage (NCBI taxonomy): Eukaryota > Metazoa > Chordata > Aves > Passeriformes > Sylviidae > Chamaea > Chamaea fasciata. The sequence goes on along the minus strand of NW_027094240.1, from coordinate 54,728 downwards.
GGAGGATGTGCTCCAAGGCCTTCCCCGCTAGCAAGCTCAGGCTGCCAGGCCTACGGTTCCTGGATCATCCTTCCCACCCACCCTTCCCGTGCACGGCTGGTCCATTTGCGCTCAGCTCCGACTTGGCCGCTTCAGCAGGACTGCTGCTAAAGGATGGAGAGCAGCCCGGCAAGCTCCTTCTCCAGCTCCCTCTTTACTCTCGGGGCAGGTAGAACATGCCACAGGAAAGCAAGCAGTGCCAAAAGACTTGGGCCAGCATCAGGCACATTGAGGAATGAAACAAGGCCTTTGTTCGATGGAAGGAAGCACAAGCAATTGACAGAAGTGAAGAGGACTTAGCACAGATATCCAGAAGTCCTTAGCACCAGTTAACATCAGCAAAACCTGGAAGCCTAACTTGACATGAGAGTGACTTGACAAAAAGCTTGAGACATAGCCTTTGGGAAGACCTAAGGGCGGCTACAGAATCAGCCCTGTGCAGGGAAGGCATGAGGAAGATGAGCTGCTTTGGTGAGCTGAGACTCCTCCTGGCCAGCAGGTGGACATTAACTTCAGGCCTAGGATTCTGACGCAATGTGTTTCCTTCTAAGCCCCTGCCTATGGAATCACCTCAGCAGTCTAAAGACGGAAGGGATTTTTGATAGAATTCCTACAGCAACCCACTGAAATTTGGACGTGGCGAAGAAGCCTTGTGCTGGGGTGCAGAGCCCTAACCTCCTGCCAATAAAAGAGCTCTTGGTGGACAATGCATTTGTCTGCTGATTTCATTGAATTCTAGAGACCTCTCAGGACTGCTCTATCCTGAGGGAAGGCCCTTGGCCTTGAGCTGTAGGCACCCGCGCAAGCTTCAGATCAGCTCCCTCAGCTTCCAGGACCTCTCTTGGCCGGCATCCTGACGGGGAGGCAGGACCGCTGCCAGGCACTGCTGGGACCCAGCAGGACAGGACCGGCTGTCTCGTGTCCACGTAGCACCCCCTGACACAGCCAGGGTCATCCCGAAAGCAGACAAGGCTCACGTGTCAGCGCAGAGGGGCAAGGAGCGCTGGGCTCCTCTCAGGGTGTCTCAGCTGGGCCTGCTCCACAAGACGCCCCCATTTGAAGGCCTGCTAATGCCCAGCTGCTAGAAATGCCTGCCTTGTTCTCTCCAAGATGCAGAGGAAGAGGCAGGGAGCAGGGCGCCTTGGGAGGCAAAGCTTCCAAGCCTTTTCTGAGGCCGCTCACACACCAAGAGCAGCCAAGACTCTCCCTGCTGCCTGGCCCACACAGCCCAGCTCGGTGCTGGCCCTCTGGGCCGCAGCAGCCTCCAGCAAGCAAGAGGCAAATGCATATTGCCAAGAGTTGAAGCACAGCAGACAGGTAAGATGTGAGACGTGTGTGCGGGAAGGCCTTTGAATTCACAGCTCTCCAAGACAGCTTTGGGGCTGGCAGCTGGACAGAGATGCTCCTGCTCACACCTGTGTCCAAAGGGGGGGAACACACCCTGCTGCAGGTGCTTGCCTTGGTCTCTGCAGGTCCAGCTGGATTCCAAACCTGCTCTTCACAGCCTTCTCCCTTCCCTTGTCCGCCTGCCAAGGGCAACGGGCCTCAAGGACTGAAAGGACCACAGAGAGCCAAAGGGGGACAGTTGTTCCTACATCACTGGGAGCTCCTAGGAAAGCGCATTCCTTCAGCAGCAAGCCCCTTTCCCCCAGAGGCCTTTCCCCAGATTGGAAGCTTTCCTGGGGAATGCCAAGACACTCTTAAGAAACCCTGGCAAGGCTGAATTTCTTTCTGGTCCTTTCTGGACAGGCGCTCCAGCTCTAGCTGGCATTTCCCCCAGTGTGATTCCAGCTGGAGGTTGACACATGCAGCCCCAGGCCCTCTACAAACACAAGCTGCCCGCTGCCTCCACTCCTGCCTGCGCTCACAGCAGCAAAAGCAGGCTCTTCCCGGCCAGAGACCAGAGCCCTGACCCCGCAGGACGCTCTCGCCAGCACCTTCCAGGACTCTCCGCTGTGCACGCAGCACTTTTCCTGCCCGCTCTCCACAGCCTTTGGAAGACAGAGCACAACCTGGCTGGCGCTGCCATCAGCACACTGCAAACACGGGCAGAGGAAGGAGAAGCAGGGGCTGCTTTGCGGCCATGCCCAGGAGAGACTGGAAGGCTGCCCTCCCTCTGCTCTCACTCGCTTGGCTTTCTGGCAGCCTCTGAGGCAGGGGCTGCGATTCCTCAGCTCTGGGCACCAGAACCGCAGCCGGGATCCCGGAACTGCCTGACGGTGCTGGGGCCATTGGCTGGGTCACGCGTCCGAGTCTCGGCCACCGTGCTGCTGCTGCTGCTGCTTCACTTGCCCTTAGGCACACCCCAAGCTCCCTGTTAAGGCCTGATGGTCTCTGCTTCTGCCATCTCCCCGACCCTGTGCAGGGATGGAGCACTGCTGTGCTTTCAGCAAGCTATTCTTGAAAGCTTCCAGCATTCCAAGCTCCTTTGCCCTCTGTAGATGCTTGCCATGGAATCCCTCACAGCTGGCTTCAGAGCGTCCTCAGGTTGGCTCTCTCAAAATCCGGGAGCTTCAGGCTGCTCAGTAGGACCTTAAACTGCACAGTGTTGTGGAACTGGACCTTCAGCACAGGCACCTTTCCAACCTGACGCGGCCTCGCTCCTCTGTGTCTCTGCACAAAAGACGGCGCGCAAGAGGACGGCAGCAGGGGCCTGTGTGTGCTAGGGCTCAGATTTTACACCGTTTCAGCTCCACAGAGACGCAGGTGAAGTGAAGAAGCCAAAGTGTTTATTAATTCAAGGCCAAGCAAAGGGATGAGCTGGGAAGGAATAAGGGGGGATGGGCAGGGTCTGAGGGCTGGGGGGAGGGAGCTAAGTACAAAGAGCGAGAGGTGTGAAGCCAGGAGAATTGTGCTCAGCCTCAGCTGTGCGTGGAGCTCCAGCAGCACTGAGAGATGGTGTCCTCTTCAGTGTCTCCTGGTGTGTTCTTGGGACACCGGTTTGCTGGATTCAGAAGACGTCCCCAGTTGTTTAGCTTTCTGGGGAAAGCAGGCTTCATTTTGCAGGTTCAGAGCATGACGGCCTGTTGTCTTGCCTCTGGGTTTGAAGGGCTGCAAGAGAGAAGAATAGAGACATGGTCAGAGGCTGGATCTGTGGGAATCCTAGGAGATCTTCCTGCCAGGGCCATCCCATCCAGCCCTCGTCCACACAAGGAGCAAAGGCCTCCAGAGCCGAGGATTGCAGCTGTCTGCCCGGGCAGTGCAGCTTCCCCCGCCAGAGCCGCTGACGGCCCGCTGCCCTCACTCACCCTGACTGAGAAGGTGAAGCTGTCCTGGCTGCCCCCTCAGAGAGCGTGTCACGGCCCCAGCGGCACGGCTCCCTGCCAGCGCCGCTGCCAGCCCTGTGGCCACACGGCCTCCTGCCCCGGCAGGGCTCAGCCCGGGCCCTTGCCGCCAGCTGCCGCCCCAGGGCACGGCTGCCAGAGGGTGGCAGCAGCCCCGAGGGCAGGCGGGGCTCCACGGCGCCGGGCCCGGATGCCGCTGCTGCAGCCGGGGCAGCAGCAGCCAGGGCCGGGGCCGAGCTGCGGCGGGCCAGGGAGGGAGCCCGGGCTCGTGGCTCACCCAAGAACCACATGGCTGCCTCTGGCAGGGACTCCTGTGGGTTCTCCAGGTAGGGCAGGGCCCGGCGCAGGTGCTCGGCCGCTAGGATCCTGTCGTCTGCCAGCTGGAGAGAGCAGCAGGAAAGAAGGGTTGGCGCGGGCTCAGCCGCTGGCGCCGGGCTCTGGCCGCGCCCAGCCCCGGCCTCCCCTGCCCGCACGGCCCTGAGGCCCGGCCAGCAGCCGCTGGCGCCGGGCTCTGGAGGGGGCAGAGGGCCGGCTGCTGCCCGGGGAGCCGCGGTGCCGCCCCGTGCCCGCAGCCCCGCTGGGCCGGGACTCCACGGGCACCCGGCTCGGGGCCGCAGGAGCCTGGAGAAGAGCCCGCGGGGCCCAGGGAAGGCAGCGGCGTGTGGGGCGCAGGCTGGAGCCCCCGGGTGCAGCACTGGGCAGGGGCCACGGCTGCCAGCCCCGCGGCCATGGATCTTCTCCAGGCTGAGGCTGCCACTTCTCCAAGCCATCCTTACCTTGCAGTCATCGATAGTCAAGGGATGTTCCTTTGTCAGGAGCTTCTCGAGATCCCTCCTCTTCAGGAACTTGGCCGCACAATACAGGGTTTCCCGAGAGGCCTGAAGAGCAGCAGAGATGCAGAGATGGCACCACAGCCCAGGGCACAAGGACTCGCATCCCTGTGCCAAGGCCTGGAGAAGGACGCAGCCTCCTCCTCCTCCTGCAGCAGGGCAGGAGGCAGCTGAGCCCCCGTCCCAGGGATGCACAAAACCTCACATTTGCCACACGCCGGTTCTCATCATGGCAGTAGAATAAAAGTAGGTACAGGCTCTTGTTTACAGTTGCCTTCAGGCGCTTTTTTCCCTCCTTCACTACCAACTCCATCACCTTACAGAAGAGGTCAATGGAGAGCAGTTGCATGTAGCTATTTTCCTAGAGGAAAGGAAAAAACCTAAGCATCAATTACTCCAGGCCCACCTAGGCAAAGGCCTGAAAATGCAGACAGCACAAGGTTTCTGGGCAGCACCCAATTCCTGTGGCTCGGGTTGCAGAACCTTACATTGTTAAAGAGCGCCAGGAGTGCCTCAGCCAGCTTTGGGGCGGTGGTGCTGGATACCAGGATGTCTTCGCTCTCCAGCATATTAGTAAGCACACGGAGGGTCAGGGCAACCACCACTCCATCTTCATCAGCCAGCAGATCCACAAAGCTTTCAGACAGGCAGCACATTCTTCTGGCCTGTGTGGAACACAAGGCTGCGCTGTGAAGCCGTGAACAGCTGCACCAGCGACAGCGCCCAGGCACTGCAAGCCCAGCCTGCTGCCGCAGGGCCCAGACACCAAAGGCCTGTCCCAAAGCACTCGGGCAGCTGAGGCAGGAGAGCTGGGAGCAGCTGCCTCAGCTCCTGAAGCCCAGCCAGCCCATGGGGCTGCTCTCCCCAGTGCAGCTTCAGCTGCTGCCCCCTTCTCACCATCAGGGGATCCTTGCTGAGCACCAGCAGGCCTTTGAGCGCCAGGCGACACCTCTTCCTGCACTCGGTCCGCAGGTACCTCGACACGACCCTCAGGACCCAGCCACCACATTTAGTCCAGTCCAGGCACTCCAGAACCTGAAAGGCACAGGGCAGTGGTACAGGGCCCGGCTGGCAGGAGCCCAGAACTGCCCAGGGCCAGCCCCAGGCAGCAGCAGCACAGGGCGCTGGTGCCATCCCAGGAGGCTAGGGATGCGGCTGCGAGAGGGCAGAGAGCTGGGAGGCAGCTCAGCCAGGCAGCGCTGCTCTTCAGGCTCACCTCCACAAGGAATGCCAGGAAAGGCAGATCGCAGCCTGGCTTCTCAATGCTGAGCAGCCGGAGCATGCGGGTTGCGATGCAGGAAGAGAAAGGGATCAAGACATGGCGCATCTCCCTGTCAGGGGCAAAAAGGAAGAAAGAGCCTGAGTAGGGGGGGGGCACACTTTTCTCAGGACTGACTCCCAGAGGTGCAGTCTTTCCCCAGCATCCCTGGAGGGGACGTGGGTGCTTTGGGAGGTGGCCACTCCTGTGCACCCTCCTCTCCCAGCCTTTTCCAGTCTGCTCGGCCGTCCCTAAAGAGACGAGGCCCTCTGGCCCATGACCAGAGGGACTGTGTGGGGCAGCCCGGGCACAGGGCACCAATTCCAGGGACAGCAGGGAGCAGGGGGTCTCACCTGGCCAGCAGAGCCACAGCATAGTACTGGGTATGAGCACAGAGCATGGTGTCCCAGCCATGCTTGGACTCCACAGCCATCACCTCATTCTCACACTGCAGCCGGCAGAGCAGGGTCTTCATGACCTGCACTGCAAACCTGTGTGCAGAGCAAAGCCCGGGTCACATTGGGAGCACTGGCACTGGCCACAAGGACATGGAAAGGACGGGAGGACGGAGACCTGTTGGGGTCGCTGGGAAGGTGGTGTTCCTCTCGGCACGCTCTCCAGAAGTGATCGACTTCCTGTGGTGGCATCTGCTGTGTGGTGACGACAACATGGAAAAGCAGAGCCACAAAGAGGCGGGAGGAAAAAAGGATCATTGCCTCGTGGCACTCAGGCACCTGGACAATCACCCACACCACCAGAGTTGCCTGCAAAAGAAGTTGCCATGGAGAGCGCTCAGTGCGAGGTGTCCATGTGGCAGGGCCCCAGGGGAGACGCAGGGGGAGCAGCGGGCCTGGTGGCCCCTGAGCCTGCCCTTAGGCCAGGTTTCAGCCCAGGGCCTGAGGCAGGGAGAGGATGGAGAGCTGCTGGAGAGGCGACCTGGGGGTGAGCAAATGCCCAGAAACTCACAGCCAGGGCAAAGACGCCCTCCTTGTCCCCATCCGAGGTGAACGTGCTGTGCAGAGGCCAATCCTCCATCACACAGAGCAGTGTTGGCAGAACCTTCTCCACTGTGGGACTCGATGAGCCTATGCTTCTCCAGATCATTGCAGCAGCTCTGTGGGATCAGAGCTCTGTGTCAGGGGCATCTCAGCCACACTACCATGCCCTGTGCGGCTCTGGGGGCCGGGTGACAGAGCCCCGGTGCCCTGAAGGGCAGGGAGGGAGCACGGCAGCAGGCTCGGGAAACAGAGGGGCCCGAGGGTCCCGGACCTGTCTGCCGCTCTGGCAGAGCCCATTGCACAGGCCGTGCAGGGCCATGGTCCTAAAGGCCGAGGAGGCCTGAGCTCTCCAGGCAGGTGGGCCCATACCTGTCACATGTTGGGGCACAGCGCAGGAGGGTCAGCACCACATCAGTTGGGTGTTCTTCGGCCAGCCTCACGATGTTCATGGGCAGCCTGGTATCCACATTTCCATGCGATGCAAAATTCTGGTGCATCTTCTTCACAATGGCTGGCACCTGGAAAAGGCATGGGGAAGACTTGGGCCGCTGTCTAGGGGAGCAACTTCACCAGCTTCCCCCAAGAATCGCTTCCCTTCCTGCCACGCTGTGCCGGCCTCAAAGGCTGAGGGGGCCCAGTGGCCGTGGCTGGAGATGACACACAATCCTGGGAGGCCTCTGGCCCCAGCCCCAGGCTGTTTACCTGCTGCTCAGAAGGAATACCACTCTTCTGGATAAAATCCACAGCGGGAGCAGGAATGGCAGTGGGAGTGGCCGTGGCGCCAGTATCTCTGATGCCCTGAGTCTCTCCAGTGTCAGCCGTTTGGAGGGCCACAGCCTCAGCCACTGCCTTGTCAGCCTTTGCCCTTTGATCATTCAATGCAGCATCAAAATTTTCTAATGGCTCAGCCAAATCCGTGTTGACATCAGGCTCTGCCTGGGGCTCGGTCAGCCCACAGTCAGGCTCAGCTGAGCCCTCAGCTGCCGTGCTGCTGGTGTTTCTACGCCGTATGCGCAGGAATTTTCGGATCATCTGCAGGAGAACAAAGGACAGGGAAGAGAGACGTGTTCCATGGAGTGCTCCAAGCGCGGTGCTCGGCTGAGCAGTGACAGCAGGCCCAGCCCAGGCGGGGATGGCTGCAGGTACCTTCAGTGTCCTGCGGAAGCTTCCACCGGCAGGCCTCTGCTCTTGTGTGCCATCCATGGCTGCATCTGGCAAAGAGCGAGAGCAGCCAGAGCTGAGGGGCTGCGGGAGAGGCCGGAGAACACAGCCCAGCCCTGCCCTCCCCAGGCTGCGATAGGGATGGGATGGGATGGGGCCACGTTGGCTGCAGCCATCAGCCCTGTGGCCCAGCTCTGCCACTCACCATCCTGTAGTGTCTGGATCCGCTCGGGCTCTTCAGGCTCTTGTGCTGGGGTAGCTCCAGGGCCTTTGCTTTTTTTCCCCCTGAACACTTTGGACAGGCCGAGAATTCTGCCCGCCATGCCACAGCACCTTTCAAGAGAGATGCCTCAGGAAAGCACTGAGGCAACAAGTTGTGCACTTGCGCCTTGAAAGCACCTGTGGCAGAAGAAGCCTCAGGAAGGCTGCAGGACAGCAAGTCCTGCACTCTGGTCTCAAGGGCTCCTGCCACAATGACAGGAGGTTCCTCGTAGACGATTCAAGCCACCAAATCCCACAGTCCGGCCTGGAGGCCACAGGCCACGGGGATAAGAGATGACTTGGAAAACCTCCGAGTCACCAAGTCGTGCAGTCTGGCCGTGAGGTCAGCTGCACGAGTCACTCCTCGTAGAAGCTCTGGGTCAGGCACAAACGAGTGCGCTGTGTGGGGGCTCCTCACAGCACCGCTCTGGCGCGTCCTGTCCCGTCGCCTGCTCCAAGGAATGTGGCCTGGCTGCGTCACCGCCAGCACCTATGTCCCCACGTGTCACAAAGGGTCCTTGGACACCCTGTGCCATTCCAAGCCACGGTGACCGCGCTGCTGCACCGCGTCACAAAGGGCCAATGCACACACTGTCACCTGCCCTGGGGCCGCTCCCAGCCCAGCCAAAGTGGCCCAGGTTGGAAGGAACCCCTCACCCCAAGTGTCTAAGACAGCCCTGAGACAGCATTTTTCGCAGCGGCTCAAACCGTGGGCAAACGCTGCCCTGCTCTGCGGGTTCAGGGCAGCAGAAGGAGCCCCCAGGGCCGCCGATGCAGCCGCAGCGGGAAGGGCACGGGGCCTCGCACAGAAGCTGGCACGGCCTCCCTGGGACACGTCCCAGCCGGTGGCCGTCCTAAACCCGCGGGTGTGACACAGACGAGGAACCTGTGGGCCGGGGCACGGACGCTGCTCTGACCCCTGGGGCCAGGGCAGCGCTGAAATCGGCAGGCGTGACGGAGCCCCCGCCCAAGCAGAGCTGCCGCCCCCCGAGCCCTGGCAACGCTGGTGCCATCTCCTGCCCCAGAGACCTGTGCCCCGGGGCGCTTCTCTGCCACAGGGCAGCCAAAGCCAACGGGCCCTGGCGGCTGGGCTCCTTCCTACAGGGGATGTTGGCAGGAGCACCTGGAGCAAGTGCTGGCAACACTTGGTCTCTGTCAGAAGCTCTTACTCCATGCTGAAATTGTTTTCTACTTGGAGTGATTTCCTGAAGCACAAAATCACCCTGGCAGCAGAGGCATAGAAGGAGTTGGCATTTAAGAATCCTCAATTCAGGAAAGCTTTTCTTCCCGTTACTCAACTCAAGTAGTTGCAAAAAGTTGCCAACTTCCTAAATTTATAGCAATGGCCTGAGAACCTGATAGATTTGCAAGCTTCCTTCCCATCTCAAAGCAGTGTTAGAAATGATCAGAGCCAATTTCCAAACTCAAAGATTTAGTTAACAAATTTGAAAAGCAATTTTGGGAAATGCTACGATAAATCAGGACAACATGGATCGAATGTTGGGTGGTCAACCCGGGAGCAGCAAAGGGTGCTTCTCCAGAGTACTGCCCACAACTTCGGGGTCTCGGGGGAGGTGTTTTAGACCATTGTTCTACCCTGAGGCAAAAACAAGACGGTAACAAAGAACCCGAAGAACATGACATCGTGTACATAAGAGAATCATTGAAATGTCTGGTGTCCGCAAGGGGTATCTGAAAGAGTTTCCTGAGAAATTGAAAAGACGTCTGCATGAAAAGTCTCCGAATCTTCTGTCAGATGGTTTCTGCCGCCCTCCGCCCAGATTGGTATGGGATCTCCTGATGAGCTGTGAAGATGTGGTCAGCCCATGCTTCATGGGCCCTTTCCCGCTTATCTCTCTGGCAGATGTCCAGGTAACACCTTAGGACTGTGAAAAGACTGTGGTATGCAAAGACAGGCCCTGGAAGTGTTTCCAGCAATTCAGGGGATTTTACCTTCCACTGCAAAGTTTTAAGACACACGATTAAAATCCAGGAATTTAATACTTTGTATCTATTACAGCAGCAACACATTTGCCTTAAGGTCATCCACTGCATGTCGCTTTGCAAAGCAGAAGACCACACAGAGACAAAACAAAGGCCTTACTTTGGTTTCAAACATTTTTCTAGGAAGGCATGGGAAGAGCCTAATTCTCTTAAGGAATCAAAGCTCTCCAGGAATGAAAGCCCACTCAGTGTTACAAAAGAAGCCCAAACAAATGAGTAGATTGCAAAAGGGCTAATCCTCCCCCTGCTCCAGCTATGGAAGTGGCCAAGAAAGTAGAGCTCTCCCCTCTTCTTCTCTGCAGGAGAAGCAGGATGACTAAGAGAAAAAGTCCCAGCTATTCCTTCAGTCCTCCATCACCAAAGCTGTGCCATAGCACAGGTGCTGCCTTCAAAGTGACCCCAGTTCCAGCCTAGACCTCTCACCTTCCAGACAACTCCTTCCCCAACACGCCCAGCAACAGCAACCCCAGCTCAACACCCTGCCAAGACCCGCAGCTGTCCCCATGCCTGCGCAGAGCTTTCCCAACCCCTGGTTCCCTGCACGTGCCGTGGCACGGCACTCAGGAGGATGTGCTCCAAGGCCTTCCCCGCTAGCAAGCTCAGGCTGCCAGGCCTACGGTTCCTGGATCATCCTTCCCACCCACCCTTCCCGTGCACGGCTGGTCCATTTGCGCTCAGCTCCGACTTGGCCGCTTCAGCAGGACTGCTGCTAAAGGATGGAGAGCAGCCCGGCAAGCTCCTTCTCCAGCTCCCTCTTTACTCTCGGGGCAGGTAGAACATGCCACAGGAAAGCAAGCAGTGCCAAAAGACTTGGGCCAGCATCAGGCACATTGAGGAATGAAACAAGGCCTTTGTTCGATGGAAGGAAGCACAAGCAATTGACAGAAGTGAAGAGGACTTAGCACAGATATCCAGAAGTCCTTAGCACCAGTTAACATCAGCAAAACCTGGAAGCCTAACTTGACATGAGAGTGACTTGACAAAAAGCTTGAGACATAGCCTTTGGGAAGACCTAAGGGCGGCTACAGAATCAGCCCTGTGCAGGGAAGGCATGAGGAAGATGAGCTGCTTTGGTGAGCTGAGACTCCTCCTGGCCAGCAGGTGGACATTAACTTCAGGCCTAGGATTCTGACGCAATGTGTTTCCTTCTAAGCCCCTGCCTATGGAATCACCTCAGCAGTCTAAAGACGGAAGGGATTTTTGATAGAATTCCTACAGCAACCCACTGAAATTTGGACGTGGCGAAGAAGCCTTGTGCTGGGGTGCAGAGCCCTAACCTCCTGCCAATAAAAGAGCTCTTGGTGGACAATGCATTTGTCTGCTGATTTCATTGAATTCTAGAGACCTCTCAGGACTGCTCTATCCTGAGGGAAGGCCCTTGGCCTTGAGCTGTAGGCACCCGCGCAAGCTTCAGATCAGCTCCCTCAGCTTCCAGGACCTCTCTTGGCCGGCATCCTGACGGGGAGGCAGGACCGCTGCCAGGCACTGCTGGGACCCAGCAGGACAGGACCGGCTGTCTCGTGTCCACGTAGCACCCCCTGACACAGCCAGGGTCATCCCGAAAGCAGACAAGGCTCACGTGTCAGCGCAGAGGGGCAAGGAGCGCTGGGCTCCTCTCAGGGTGTCTCAGCTGGGCCTGCTCCACAAGACGCCCCCATTTGAAGGCCTGCTAATGCCCAGCTGCTAGAAATGCCTGCCTTGTTCTCTCCAAGATGCAGAGGAAGAGGCAGGGAGCAGGGCGCCTTGGGAGGCAAAGCTTCCAAGCCTTTTCTGAGGCCGCTCACACACCAAGAGCAGCCAAGACTCTCCCTGCTGCCTGGCCCACACAGCCCAGCTCGGTGCTGGCCCTCTGGGCCGCAGCAGCCTCCAGCAAGCAAGAGGCAAATGCATATTGCCAAGAGTTGAAGCACAGCAGACAGGTAAGATGTGAGACGTGTGTGCGGGAAGGCCTTTGAATTCACAGCTCTCCAAGACAGCTTTGGGGCTGGCAGCTGGACAGAGATGCTCCTGCTCACACCTGTGTCCAAAGGGGGGGAACACACCCTGCTGCAGGTGCTTGCCTTGGTCTCTGCAGGTCCAGCTGGATTCCAAACCTGCTCTTCACAGCCTTCTCCCTTCCCTTGTCCGCCTGCCAAGGGCAACGGGCCTCAAGGACTGAAAGGACCACAGAGAGCCAAAGGGGGACAGTTGTTCCTACATCACTGGGAGCTCCTAGGAAAGCGCATTCCTTCAGCAGCAAGCCCCTTTCCCCCAGAGGCCTTTCCCCAGATTGGAAGCTTTCCTGGGGAATGCCAAGACACTCTTAAGAAACCCTGGCAAGGCTGAATTTCTTTCTGGTCCTTTCTGGACAGGCGCTCCAGCTCTAGCTGGCATTTCCCCCAGTGTGATTCCAGCTGGAGGTTGACACATGCAGCCCCAGGCCCTCTACAAACACAAGCTGCCCGCTGCCTCCACTCCTGCCTGCGCTCACAGCAGCAAAAGCAGGCTCTTCCCGGCCAGAGACCAGAGCCCTGACCCCGCAGGACGCTCTCGCCAGCACCTTCCAGGACTCTCCGCTGTGCACGCAGCACTTTTCCTGCCCGCTCTCCACAGCCTTTGGAAGACAGAGCACAACCTGGCTGGCGCTGCCATCAGCACACTGCAAACACGGGCAGAGGAAGGAGAAGCAGGGGCTGCTTTGCGGCCATGCCCAGGAGAGACTGGAAGGCTGCCCTCCCTCTGCTCTCACTCGCTTGGCTTTCTGGCAGCCTCTGAGGCAGGGGCTGCGATTCCTCAGCTCTGGGCACCAGAACCGCAGCCGGGATCCCGGAACTGCCTGACGGTGCTGGGGCCATTGGCTGGGTCACGCGTCCGAGTCTCGGCCACCGTGCTGCTGCTGCTGCTGCTTCACTTGCCCTTAGGCACACCCCAAGCTCCCTGTTAAGGCCTGATGGTCTCTGCTTCTGCCATCTCCCCGACCCTGTGCAGGGATGGAGCACTGCTGTGCTTTCAGCAAGCTATTCTTGAAAGCTTCCAGCATTCCAAGCTCCTTTGCCCTCTGTAGATGCTTGCCATGGAATCCCTCACAGCTGGCTTCAGAGCGTCCTCAGGTTGGCTCTCTCAAAATCCGGGAGCTTCAGGCTGCTCAGTAGGACCTTAAACTGCACAGTGTTGTGGAACTGGACCTTCAGCACAGGCACCTTTCCAACCTGACGCGGCCTCGCTCCTCTGTGTCTCTGCACAAAAGACGGCGCGCAAGAGGACGGCAGCAGGGGCCTGTGTGTGCTAGGGCTCAGATTTTACACCGTTTCAGCTCCACAGAGACGCAGGTGAAGTGAAGAAGCCAAAGTGTTTATTAATTCAAGGCCAAGCAAAGGGATGAGCTGGGAAGGAATAAGGGGGGATGGGCAGGGTCTGAGGGCTGGGGGGAGGGAGCTAAGTACAAAGAGCGAGAGGTGTGAAGCCAGGAGAATTGTGCTCAGCCTCAGCTGTGCGTGGAGCTCCAGCAGCACTGAGAGATGGTGTCCTCTTCAGTGTCTCCTGGTGTGTTCTTGGGACACCGGTTTGCTGGATTCAGAAGACGTCCCCAGTTGTTTAGCTTTCTGGGGAAAGCAGGCTTCATTTTGCAGGTTCAGAGCATGACGGCCTGTTGTCTTGCCTCTGGGTTTGAAGGGCTGCAAGAGAGAAGAATAGAGACATGGTCAGAGGCTGGATCTGTGGGAATCCTAGGAGATCTTCCTGCCAGGGCCATCCCATCCAGCCCTCGTCCACACAAGGAGCAAAGGCCTCCAGAGCCGAGGATTGCAGCTGTCTGCCCGGGCAGTGCAGCTTCCCCCGCCAGAGCCGCTGACGGCCCGCTGCCCTCACTCACCCTGACTGAGAAGGTGAAGCTGTCCTGGCTGCCCCCTCAGAGAGCGTGTCACGGCCCCAGCGGCACGGCTCCCTGCCAGCGCCGCTGCCAGCCCTGTGGCCACACGGCCTCCTGCCCCGGCAGGGCTCAGCCCGGGCCCTTGCCGCCAGCTGCCGCCCCAGGGCACGGCTGCCAGAGGGCGGCAGCAGCCCCGAGGGCAGGCGGGGCTCCACGGCGCCGGGCCCGGATGCCGCTGCTGCAGCCGGGGCAGCAGCAGCCAGGGCCGGGGCCGAGCTGCGGCGGGCCAGGGAGGGAGCCCGGGCTCGTGGCTCACCCAAGAACCACATGGCTGCCTCTGGCAGGGACTCCTGTGGGTTCTCCAGGTAGGGCAGGGCCCGGCGCAGGTGCTCGGCCGCTAGGATCCTGTCGTCTGCCAGCTGGAGAGAGCAGCAGGAAAGAAGGGTTGGCGCGGGCTCAGCCGCTGGCGCCGGGCTCTGGCCGCGCCCAGCCCCGGCCTCCCCTGCCCGCACGGCCCTGAGGCCCGGCCAGCAGCCGCTGGCGCCGGGCTCTGGAGGGGGCAGAGGGCCGGCTGCTGCCCGGGGAGCCGCGGTGCCGCCCCGTGCCCGCAGCCCCGCTGGGCCGGGACTCCACGGGCACCCGGCTCGGGGCCGCAGGAGCCTGGAGAAGAGCCCGCGGGGCCCAGGGAAGGCAGCGGCGTGTGGGGCGCAGGCTGGAGCCCCCGGGTGCAGCACTGGGCAGGGGCCACGGCTGCCAGCCCCGCGGCCATGGATCTTCTCCAGGCTGAGGCTGCCACTTCTCCAAGCCATCCTTACCTTGCAGTCATCGATAGTCAAGGGATGTTCCTTTGTCAGGAGCTTCTCGAGATCCCTCCTCTTCAGGAACTTGGCCGCACAATACAGGGTTTCCCGAGAGGCCTGAAGAGCAGCAGAGATGCAGAGATGGCACCACAGCCCAGGGCACAAGGACTCGCATCCCTGTGCCAAGGCCTGGAGAAGGACGCAGCCTCCTCCTCCTCCTGCAGCAGGGCAGGAGGCAGCTGAGCCCCCGTCCCAGGGATGCACAAAACCTCACATTTGCCACACGCCGGTTCTCATCATGGCAGTAGAATAAAAGTAGGTACAGGCTCTTGTTTACAGTTGCCTTCAGGCGCTTTTTTCCCTCCTTCACTACCAACTCCATCACCTTACAGAAGAGGTCAATGGAGAGCAGTTGCATGTAGCTATTTTCCTAGAGGAAAGGAAAAAACCTAAGCATCAATTACTCCAGGCCCACCTAGGCAAAGGCCTGAAAATGCAGACAGCACAAGGTTTCTGGGCAGCACCCAATTCCTGTGGCTCGGGTTGCAGAACCTTACATTGTTAAAGAGCGCCAGGAGTGCCTCAGCCAGCTTTGGGGCGGTGGTGCTGGATACCAGGATGTCTTCGCTCTCCAGCATATTAGTAAGCACACGGAGGGTCAGGGCAACCACCACTCCATCTTCATCAGCCAGCAGATCCACAAAGCTTTCAGACAGGCAGCACATTCTTCTGGCCTGTGTGGAACACAAGGCTGCGCTGTGAAGCCGTGAACAGCTGCACCAGCGACAGCGCCCAGGCACTGCAAGCCCAGCCTGCTGCCGCAGGGCCCAGACACCAAAGGCCTGTCCCAAAGCACTCGGGCAGCTGAGGCAGGAGAGCTGGGAGCAGCTGCCTCAGCTCCTGAAGCCCAGCCAGCCCATGGGGCTGCTCTCCCCAGTGCAGCTTCAGCTGCTGCCCCCTTCTCACCATCAGGGGATCCTTGCTGAGCACCAGCAGGCCTTTGAGCGCCAGGCGACACCTCTTCCTGCACTCGGTCCGCAGGTACCTCGACACGACCCTCAGGACCCAGCCACCACATTTAGTCCAGTCCAGGCACTCCAGAACCTGAAAGGCACAGGGCAGTGGTACAGGGCCCGGCTGGCAGGAGCCCAGAACTGCCCAGGGCCAGCCCCAGGCAGCAGCAGCACAGGGCGCTGGTGCCATCCCAGGAGGCTAGGGATGCGGCTGCGAGAGGGCAGAGAGCTGGGAGGCAGCTCAGCCAGGCAGCGCTGCTCTTCAGGCTCACCTCCACAAGGAATGCCAGGAAAGGCAGATCGCAGCCTGGCTTCTCAATGCTGAGCAGCCGGAGCATGCGGGTTGCGATGCAGGAAGAGAAAGGGATCAAGACATGGCGCATCTCCCTGTCAGGGGCAAAAAGGAAGAAAGAGCCTGAGTAGGGGGGGGGCACACTTTTCTCAGGACTGACTCCCAGAGGTGCAGTCTTTCCCCAGCATCCCTGGAGGGGACGTGGGTGCTTTGGGAGGTGGCCACTCCTGTGCACCCTCCTCTCCCAGCCTTTTCCAGTCTGCTCGGCCGTCCCTAAAGAGACGAGGCCCTCTGGCCCATGACCAGAGGGACTGTGTGGGGCAGCCCGGGCACAGGGCACCAATTCCAGGGACAGCAGGGAGCAGGGGGTCTCACCTGGCCAGCAGAGCCACAGCATAGTACTGGGTATGAGCACAGAGCATGGTGTCCCAGCCATGCTTGGACTCCACAGCCATCACCTCATTCTCACACTGCAGCCGGCAGAGCAGGGTCTTCATGACCTGCACTGCAAACCTGTGTGCAGAGCAAAGCCCGGGTCACATTGGGAGCACTGGCACTGGCCACAAGGACATGGAAAGGACGGGAGGACGGAGACCTGTTGGGGTCGCTGGGAAGGTGGTGTTCCTCTCGGCACGCTCTCCAGAAGTGATCGACTTCCTGTGGTGGCATCTGCTGTGTGGTGACGACAACATGGAAAAGCAGAGCCACAAAGAGGCGGGAGGAAAAAAGGATCATTGCCTCGTGGCACTCAGGCACCTGGACAATCACCCACACCACCAGAGTTGCCTGCAAAAGAAGTTGCCATGGAGAGCGCTCAGTGCGAGGTGTCCATGTGGCAGGGCCCCAGGGGAGACGCAGGGGGAGCAGCGGGCCTGGTGGCCCCTGAGCCTGCCCTTAGGCCAGGTTTCAGCCCAGGGCCTGAGGCAGGGAGAGGATGGAGAGCTGCTGGAGAGGCGACCTGGGGGTGAGCAAATGCCCAGAAACTCACAGCCAGGGCAAAGACGCCCTCCTTGTCCCCATCCGAGGTGAACGTGCTGTGCAGAGGCCAATCCTCCATCACACAGAGCAGTGTTGGCAGAACCTTCTCCACTGTGGGACTCGATGAGCCTATGCTTCTCCAGATCATTGCAGCAGCTCTGTGGGATCAGAGCTCTGTGTCAGGGGCATCTCAGCCACACTACCATGCCCTGTGCGGCTCTGGGGGCCGGGTGACAGAGCCCCGGTGCCCTGAAGGGCAGGGAGGGAGCACGGCAGCAGGCTCGGGAAACAGAGGGGCCCGAGGGTCCCGGACCTGTCTGCCGCTCTGGCAGAGCCCATTGCACAGGCCGTGCAGGGCCATGGTCCTAAAGGCCGAGGAGGCCTGAGCTCTCCAGGCAGGTGGGCCCATACCTGTCACATGTTGGGGCACAGCGCAGGAGGGTCAGCACCACATCAGTTGGGTGTTCTTCGGCCAGCCTCACGATGTTCATGGGCAGCCTGGTATCCACATTTCCATGCGATGCAAAATTCTGGTGCATCTTCTTCACAATGGCTGGCACCTGGAAAAGGCATGGGGAAGACTTGGGCCGCTGTCTAGGGGAGCAACTTCACCAGCTTCCCCCAAGAATCGCTTCCCTTCCTGCCACGCTGTGCCGGCCTCAAAGGCTGAGGGGGCCCAGTGGCCGTGGCTGGAGATGACACACAATCCTGGGAGGCCTCTGGCCCCAGCCCCAGGCTGTTTACCTGCTGCTCAGAAGGAATACCACTCTTCTGGATAAAATCCACAGCGGGAGCAGGAATGGCAGTGGGAGTGGCCGTGGCGCCAGTATCTCTGATGCCCTGAGTCTCTCCAGTGTCAGCCGTTTGGAGGGCCACAGCCTCAGCCACTGCCTTGTCAGCCTTTGCCCTTTGATCATTCAATGCAGCATCAAAATTTTCTAATGGCTCAGCCAAATCCGTGTTGACATCAGGCTCTGCCTGGGGCTCGGTCAGCCCACAGTCAGGCTCAGCTGAGCCCTCAGCTGCCGTGCTGCTGGTGTTTCTACGCCGTATGCGCAGGAATTTTCGGATCATCTGCAGGAGAACAAAGGACAGGGAAGAGAGACGTGTTCCATGGAGTGCTCCAAGCGCGGTGCTCGGCTGAGCAGTGACAGCAGGCCCAGCCCAGGCGGGGATGGCTGCAGGTACCTTCAGTGTCCTGCGGAAGCTTCCACCGGCAGGCCTCTGCTCTTGTGTGCCATCCATGGCTGCATCTGGCAAAGAGCGAGAGCAGCCAGAGCTGAGGGGCTGCGGGAGAGGCCGGAGAACACAGCCCAGCCCTGCCCTCCCCAGGCTGCGATAGGGATGGGATGGGATGGGGCCACATTGGCTGCAGCCATCAGCCCTGTGGCCCAGCTCTGCCACTCACCATCCTGTAGTGTCTGGATCCGCTCGGGCTCTTCAGGCTCTTGTGCTGGGGTAGCTCCAGGGCCTTTGCTTTTTTTCCCCCTGAACACTTTGGACAGGCCGAGAATTCTGCCCGCCATGCCACAGCACCTTTCAAGAGAGATGCCTCAGGAAAGCACTGAGGCAACAAGTTGTGCACTTGCGCCTTGAAAGCACCTGTGGCAGAAGAAGCCTCAGGAAGGCTGCAGGACAGCAAGTCCTGCACTCTGGTCTCAAGGGCTCCTGCCACAATGACAGGAGGTTCCTCGTAGACGATTCAAGCCACCAAATCCCACAGTCCGGCCTGGAGGCCACAGGCCACGGGGATAAGAGATGACTTGGAAAACCTCCGAGTCACCAAGTCGTGCAGTCTGGCCGTGAGGTCAGCTGCACGAGTCACTCCTCGTAGAAGCTCTGGGTCAGGCACAAACGAGTGCGCTGTGTGGGGGCTCCTCACAGCACCGCTCTGGCGCGTCCTGTCCCGTCGCCTGCTCCAAGGAATGTGGCCTGGCTGCGTCACCGCCAGCACCTATGTCCCCACGTGTCACAAAGGGTCCTTGGACACCCTGTGCCATTCCAAGCCACGGTGACCGCGCTGCTGCACCGCGTCACAAAGGGCCAATGCACACACTGTCACCTGCCCTGGGGCCGCTCCCAGCCCAGCCAAAGTGGCCCAGGTTGGAAGGAACCCCTCACCCCAAGTGTCTAAGACAGCCCTGAGACAGCATTTTTCGCAGCGGCTCAAACCGTGGGCAAACGCTGCCCTGCTCTGCGGGTTCAGGGCAGCAGAAGGAGCCCCCAGGGCCGCCGATGCAGCCGCAGCGGGAAGGGCACGGGGCCTCGCACAGAAGCTGGCACGGCCTCCCTGGGACACGTCCCAGCCGGTGGCCGTCCTAAACCCGCGGGTGTGACACAGACGAGGAACCTGTGGGCCGGGGCACGGACGCTGCTCTGACCCCTGGGGCCAGGGCAGCGCTGAAATCGGCAGGCGTGACGGAGCCCCCGCCCAAGCAGAGCTGCCGCCCCCCGAGCCCTGGCAACGCTGGTGCCATCTCCTGCCCCAGAGACCTGTGCCCCGGGGCGCTTCTCTGCCACAGGGCAGCCAAAGCCAACGGGCCCTGGCGGCTGGGCTCCTTCCTACAGGGGATGTTGGCAGGAGCACCTGGAGCAAGTGCTGGCAACACTTGGTCTCTGTCAGAAGCTCTTACTCCATGCTGAAATTGTTTTCTACTTGGAGTGATTTCCTGAAGCACAAAATCACCCTGGCAGCAGAGGCATAGAAGGAGTTGGCATTTAAGAATCCTCAATTCAGGAAAGCTTTTCTTCCCGTTACTCAACTCAAGTAGTTGCAAAAAGTTGCCAACTTCCTAAATTTATAGCAATGGCCTGAGAACCTGATAGATTTGCAAGCTTCCTTCCCATCTCAAAGCAGTGTTAGAAATGATCAGAGCCAATTTCCAAACTCAAAGATTTAGTTAACAAATTTGAAAAGCAATTTCGGGAAATGCTACGATAAATCAGGACAACATGGATCCAATGTTGGGTGGTCAATCCGGGAGCAGCAAAGGGTGCTTCTCCAGAGTACTGCCCACAACTTCGGGGTCTCGGGGGAGGTGTTTTAGACCATTGTTCTACCCTGAGGCAAAAACAAGACGGTAACAAAGAACCCGAAGAACATGACATCGTGTACATAAGAGAATCATTGAAATGTCTGGTGTCCGCAAGGGGTATCTGAAAGAGTTTCCTGAGAAATTGAAAAGACGTCTGCATGAAAAGTCTCCGAATCTTCTGTCAGATGGTTTCTGCCGCCCTCCGCCCAGATTGGTATGGGATCTCCTGATGAGCTGTGAAGATGTGGTCAGCCCATGCTTCATGGGCCCTTTCCCGCTTATCTCTCTGGCAGATGTCCAGGTAACACCTTAGGACTGTGAAAAGACTGTGGTATGCAAAGACAGGCCCTGGAAGTGTTTCCAGCAATTCAGGGGATTTTACCTTCCACTGCAAAGTTTTAAGACACACGATTAAAATCCAGGAATTTAATACTTTGTATCTATTACAGCAGCAACACATTTGCCTTAAGGTCATCCACTGCATGTCGCTTTGCAAAGCAGAAGACCACACAGAGGCAAAACAAAGGCCTTACTTTGGTTTCAAACATTTTTCTAGGAAGGCATGGGAAGAGCCTAATTCTCTTAAGGAATCAAAGCTCTCCAGGAATGAAAGCCCACTCAGTGTTACAAAAGAAGCCCAAACAAATGAGTAGATTGCAAAAGGGCTAATCCTCCCCCTGCTCCAGCTATGGAAGTGGCCAAAAAAGTAGAGCTCTCCCCTCTTCTTCTCTGCAGGAGAAGCAGGATGACTAAGAGAAAAAGTCCCAGCTATTCCTTCAGTCCTCCATCACCAAAGCTGTGCCATAGCACAGGTGCTGCCTTCAAAGTGACCCCAGTTCCAGCCTAGACCTCTCACCTTCCAGACAACTCCTTCCCCAACACGCCCAGCAACAGCAACCCCAGCTCAACACCCTGCCAAGACCCGCAGCTGTCCCCATGCCTGCGCAGAGCTTTCCCAACCCCTGGTTCCCTGCACGTGCCGTGGCACGGCACTCAGGAGGATGTGCTCCAAGGCCTTCCCCGCTAGCAAGCTCAGGCTGCCAGGCCTACGGTTCCTGGATCATCCTTCCCACCCACCCTTCCCGTGCACGGCTGGTCCATTTGCGCTCAGCTCCGACTTGGCCGCTTCAGCAGGACTGCTGCTAAAGGATGGAGAGCAGCCCGGCAAGCTCCTTCTCCAGCTCCCTCTTTACTCTCGGGGCAGGTAGAACATGCCACAGGAAAGCAAGCAGTGCCAAAAGACTTGGGCCAGCATCAGGCACATTGAGGAATGAAACAAGGCCTTTGTTCGATGGAAGGAAGCACAAGCAATTGACAGAAGTGAAGAGGACTTAGCACAGATATCCAGAAGTCCTTAGCACCAGTTAACATCAGCAAAACCTGGAAGCCTAACTTGACATGAGAGTGACTTGACAAAAAGCTTGAGACATAGCCTTTGGGAAGACCTAAGGGCGGCTACAGAATCAGCCCTGTGCAGGGAAGGCATGAGGAAGATGAGCTGCTTTGGTGAGCTGAGACTCCTCCTGGCCAGCAGGTGGACATTAACTTCAGGCCTAGGATTCTGACGCAATGTGTTTCCTTCTAAGCCCCTGCCTATGGAATCACCTCAGCAGTCTAAAGACGGAAGGGATTTTTGATAGAATTCCTACAGCAACCCACTGAAATTTGGACGTGGCGAAGAAGCCTTGTGCTGGGGTGCAGAGCCCTAACCTCCTGCCAATAAAAGAGCTCTTGGTGGACAATGCATTTGTCTGCTGATTTCATTGAATTCTAGAGACCTCTCAGGACTGCTCTATCCTGAGGGAAGGCCCTTGGCCTTGAGCTGTAGGCACCCGCGCAAGCTTCAGATCAGCTCCCTCAGCTTCCAGGACCTCTCTTGGCCGGCATCCTGACGGGGAGGCAGGACCGCTGCCAGGCACTGCTGGGACCCAGCAGGACAGGACCGGCTGTCTCGTGTCCACGTAGCACCCCCTGACACAGCCAGGGTCATCCCGAAAGCAGACAAGGCTCACGTGTCAGCGCAGAGGGGCAAGGAGCGCTGGGCTCCTCTCAGGGTGTCTCAGCTGGGCCTGCTCCACAAGACGCCCCCATTTGAAGGCCTGCTAATGCCCAGCTGCTAGAAATGCCTGCCTTGTTCTCTCCAAGATGCAGAGGAAGAGGCAGGGAGCAGGGCGCCTTGGGAGGCAAAGCTTCCAAGCCTTTTCTGAGGCCGCTCACACACCAAGAGCAGCCAAGACTCTCCCTGCTGCCTGGCCCACACAGCCCAGCTCGGTGCTGGCCCTCTGGGCCGCAGCAGCCTCCAGCAAGCAAGAGGCAAATGCATATTGCCAAGAGTTGAAGCACAGCAGACAGGTAAGATGTGAGACGTGTGTGCGGGAAGGCCTTTGAATTCACAGCTCTCCAAGACAGCTTTGGGGCTGGCAGCTGGACAGAGATGCTCCTGCTCACACCTGTGTCCAAAGGGGGGAAACACACCCTGCTGCAGGTGCTTGCCTTGGTCTCTGCAGGTCCAGCTGGATTCCAAACCTGCTCTTCACAGCCTTCTCCCTTCCCTTGTCCGCCTGCCAAGGGCAACGGGCCTCAAGGACTGAAAGGACCACAGAGAGCCAAAGGGGGACAGTTGTTCCTACATCACTGGGAGCTCCTAGGAAAGCGCATTCCTTCAGCAGCAAGCCCCTTTCCCCCAGAGGCCTTTCCCCAGATTGGAAGCTTTCCTGGGGAATGCCAAGACACTCTTAAGAAACCCTGGCAAGGCTGAATTTCTTTCTGGTCCTTTCTGGACAGGCGCTCCAGCTCTAGCTGGCATTTCCCCCAGTGTGATTCCAGCTGGAGGTTGACACATGCAGCCCCAGGCCCTCTACAAACACAAGCTGCCCGCTGCCTCCACTCCTGCCTGCGCTCACAGCAGCAAAAGCAGGCTCTTCCCGGCCAGAGACCAGAGCCCTGACCCCGCAGGACGCTCTCGCCAGCACCTTCCAGGACTCTCCGCTGTGCACGCAGCACTTTTCCTGCCCGCTCTCCACAGCCTTTGGAAGACAGAGCACAACCTGGCTGGCGCTGCCATCAGCACACTGCAAACACGGGCAGAGGAAGGAGAAGCAGGGGCTGCTTTGCGGCCATGCCCAGGAGAGACTGGAAGGCTGCCCTCCCTCTGCTCTCACTCGCTTGGCTTTCTGGCAGCCTCTGAGGCAGGGGCTGCGATTCCTCAGCTCTGGGCACCAGAACCGCAGCCGGGATCCCGGAACTGCCTGACGGTGCTGGGGCCATTGGCTGGGTCACGCGTCCGAGTCTCGGCCACCGTGCTGCTGCTGCTGCTGCTTCACTTGCCCTTAGGCACACCCCAAGCTCCCTGTTAAGGCCTGATGGTCTCTGCTTCTGCCATCTCCCCGACCCTGTGCAGGGATGGAGCACTGCTGTGCTTTCAGCAAGCTATTCTTGAAAGCTTCCAGCATTCCAAGCTCCTTTGCCCTCTGTAGATGCTTGCCATGGAATCCCTCACAGCTGGCTTCAGAGCGTCCTCAGGTTGGCTCTCTCAAAATCCGGGAGCTTCAGGCTGCTCAGTAGGACCTTAAACTGCACAGTGTTGTGGAACTGGACCTTCAGCACAGGCACCTTTCCAACCTGACGCGGCCTCGCTCCTCTGTGTCTCTGCACAAAAGACGGCGCGCAAGAGGACGGCAGCAGGGGCCTGTGTGTGCTAGGGCTCAGATTTTACACCGTTTCAGCTCCACAGAGACGCAGGTGAAGTGAAGAAGCCAAAGTGTTTATTAATTCAAGGCCAAGCAAAGGGATGAGCTGGGAAGGAATAAGGGGGGATGGGCAGGGTCTGAGGGCTGGGGGGAGGGAGCTAAGTACAAAGAGCGAGAGGTGTGAAGCCAGGAGAATTGTGCTCAGCCTCAGCTGTGCGTGGAGCTCCAGCAGCACTGAGAGATGGTGTCCTCTTCAGTGTCTCCTGGTGTGTTCTTGGGACACCGGTTTGCTGGATTCAGAAGACGTCCCCAGTTGTTTAGCTTTCTGGGGAAAGCAGGCTTCATTTTGCAGGTTCAGAGCATGACGGCCTGTTGTCTTGCCTCTGGGTTTGAAGGGCTGCAAGAGAGAAGAATAGAGACATGGTCAGAGGCTGGATCTGTGGGAATCCTAGGAGATCTTCCTGCCAGGGCCATCCCATCCAGCCCTCGTCCACACAGGGAGCAAAGGCCTCCAGAGCTGAGGATTGCAGCTGTCTGCCCGGGCAGTGCAGCTTCCCCCGCCAGAGCCGCTGACGGCCCGCTGCCCTCACTCACCCTGACTGAGAAGGTGAAGCTGTCCTGGCTGCCCCCTCAGAGAGCGTGTCACGGCCCCAGCGGCACGGCTCCCTGCCAGCGCCGCTGCCAGCCCTGTGGCCACACGGCCTCCTGCCCCGGCAGGGCTCAGCCCGGGCCCTTGCCGCCAGCTGCCGCCCCAGGGCACGGCTGCCAGAGGGCGGCAGCAGCCCCGAGGGCAGGCGGGGCTCCACGGCGCCGGGCCCGGATGCCGCTGCTGCAGCCGGGGCAGCAGCAGCCAGGGCCGGGGCCGAGCTGCGGCGGGCCAGGGAGGGAGCCCGGGCTCGTGGCTCACCCAAGAACCACATGGCTGCCTCTGGCAGGGACTCCTGTGGGTTCTCCAGGTAGGGCAGGGCCCGGCGCAGGTGCTCGGCCGCTAGGATCCTGTCGTCTGCCAGCTGGAGAGAGCAGCAGGAAAGAAGGGTTGGCGCGGGCTCAGCCGCTGGCGCCGGGCTCTGGCCGCGCCCAGCCCCGGCCTCCCCTGCCCGCACGGCCCTGAGGCCCGGCCAGCAGCCGCTGGCGCCGGGCTCTGGAGGGGGCAGAGGGCCGGCTGCTGCCCGGGGAGCCGCGGTGCCGCCCCGTGCCCGCAGCCCCGCTGGGCCGGGACTCCACGGGCACCCGGCTCGGGGCCGCAGGAGCCTGGAGAAGAGCCCGCGGGGCCCAGGGAAGGCAGCGGCGTGTGGGGCGCAGGCTGGAGCCCCCGGGTGCAGCACTGGGCAGGGGCCACGGCTGCCAGCCCCGCGGCCATGGATCTTCTCCAGGCTGAGGCTGCCACTTCTCCAAGCCATCCTTACCTTGCAGTCATCGATAGTCAAGGGATGTTCCTTTGTCAGGAGCTTCTCGAGATCCCTCCTCTTCAGGAACTTGGCCGCACAATACAGGGTTTCCCGAGAGGCCTGAAGAGCAGCAGAGATGCAGAGATGGCACCACAGCCCAGGGCACAAGGACTCGCATCCCTGTGCCAAGGCCTGGAGAAGGACGCAGCCTCCTCCTCCTCCTGCAGCAGGGCAGGAGGCAGCTGAGCCCCCGTCCCAGGGATGCACAAAACCTCACATTTGCCACACGCCGGTTCTCATCATGGCAGTAGAATAAAAGTAGGTACAGGCTCTTGTTTACAGTTGCCTTCAGGCGCTTTTTTCCCTCCTTCACTACCAACTCCATCACCTTACAGAAGAGGTCAATGGAGAGCAGTTGCATGTAGCTATTTTCCTAGAGGAAAGGAAAAAACCTAAGCATCAATTACTCCAGGCCCACCTAGGCAAAGGCCTGAAAATGCAGACAGCACAAGGTTTCTGGGCAGCACCCAATTCCTGTGGCTCGGGTTGCAGAACCTTACATTGTTAAAGAGCGCCAGGAGTGCCTCAGCCAGCTTTGGGGCGGTGGTGCTGGATACCAGGATGTCTTCGCTCTCCAGCATATTAGTAAGCACACGGAGGGTCAGGGCAACCACCACTCCATCTTCATCAGCCAGCAGATCCACAAAGCTTTCAGACAGGCAGCACATTCTTCTGGCCTGTGTGGAACACAAGGCTGCGCTGTGAAGCCGTGAACAGCTGCACCAGCGACAGCGCCCAGGCACTGCAAGCCCAGCCTGCTGCCGCAGGGCCCAGACACCAAAGGCCTGTCCCAAAGCACTCGGGCAGCTGAGGCAGGAGAGCTGGGAGCAGCTGCCTCAGCTCCTGAAGCCCAGCCAGCCCATGGGGCTGCTCTCCCCAGTGCAGCTTCAGCTGCTGCCCCCTTCTCACCATCAGGGGATCCTTGCTGAGCACCAGCAGGCCTTTGAGCGCCAGGCGACACCTCTTCCTGCACTCGGTCCGCAGGTACCTCGACACGACCCTCAGGACCCAGCCACCACATTTAGTCCAGTCCAGGCACTCCAGAACCTGAAAGGCACAGGGCAGTGGTACAGGGCCCGGCTGGCAGGAGCCCAGAACTGCCCAGGGCCAGCCCCAGGCAGCAGCAGCACAGGGCGCTGGTGCCATCCCAGGAGGCTAGGGATGCGGCTGCGAGAGGGCAGAGAGCTGGGAGGCAGCTCAGCCAGGCAGCGCTGCTCTTCAGGCTCACCTCCACAAGGAATGCCAGGAAAGGCAGATCGCAGCCTGGCTTCTCAATGCTGAGCAGCCGGAGCATGCGGGTTGCGATGCAGGAAGAGAAAGGGATCAAGACATGGCGCATCTCCCTGTCAGGGGCAAAAAGGAAGAAAGAGCCTGAGTAGGGGGGGGGCACACTTTTCTCAGGACTGACTCCCAGAGGTGCAGTCTTTCCCCAGCATCCCTGGAGGGGACGTGGGTGCTTTGGGAGGTGGCCACTCCTGTGCACCCTCCTCTCCCAGCCTTTTCCAGTCTGCTCGGCCGTCCCTAAAGAGACGAGGCCCTCTGGCCCATGACCAGAGGGACTGTGTGGGGCAGCCCGGGCACAGGGCACCAATTCCAGGGACAGCAGGGAGCAGGGGGTCTCACCTGGCCAGCAGAGCCACAGCATAGTACTGGGTATGAGCACAGAGCATGGTGTCCCAGCCATGCTTGGACTCCACAGCCATCACCTCATTCTCACACTGCAGCCGGCAGAGCAGGGTCTTCATGACCTGCACTGCAAACCTGTGTGCAGAGCAAAGCCCGGGTCACATTGGGAGCACTGGCACTGGCCACAAGGACATGGAAAGGACGGGAGGACGGAGACCTGTTGGGGTCGCTGGGAAGGTGGTGTTCCTCTCGGCACGCTCTCCAGAAGTGATCGACTTCCTGTGGTGGCATCTGCTGTGTGGTGACGACAACATGGAAAAGCAGAGCCACAAAGAGGCGGGAGGAAAAAAGGATCATTGCCTCGTGGCACTCAGGCACCTGGACAATCACCCACACCACCAGAGTTGCCTGCAAAAGAAGTTGCCATGGAGAGCGCTCAGTGCGAGGTGTCCATGTGGCAGGGCCCCAGGGGAGACGCAGGGGGAGCAGCGGGCCTGGTGGCCCCTGGGGCCTGCCCTTAGGCCAGGTTTCAGCCCAGGGCCTGAGGCAGGGAGAGGATGGA
This sequence comes from Chamaea fasciata, assembly GCF_029207755.1. NCBI lineage: Eukaryota > Metazoa > Chordata > Aves > Passeriformes > Sylviidae > Chamaea > Chamaea fasciata. The sequence continues at coordinate 27,603 of NW_027094240.1, read as the reverse complement.
GAGCTGCTGGAGAGGCGACCTGGGGGTGAGCAAATGCCCAGAAACTCACAGCCAGGGCAAAGACGCCCTCCTTGTCCCCATCCGAGGTGAACGTGCTGTGCAGAGGCCAATCCTCCATCACACAGAGCAGTGTTGGCAGAACCTTCTCCACTGTGGGACTCGATGAGCCTATGCTTCTCCAGATCATTGCAGCAGCTCTGTGGGATCAGAGCTCTGTGTCAGGGGCATCTCAGCCACACTACCATGCCCTGTGCGGCTCTGGGGGCCGGGTGACAGAGCCCCGGTGCCCTGAAGGGCAGGGAGGGAGCACGGCAGCAGGCTCGGGAAACAGAGGGGCCCGAGGGTCCCGGACCTGTCTGCCGCTCTGGCAGAGCCCATTGCACAGGCCGTGCAGGGCCATGGTCCTAAAGGCCGAGGAGGCCTGAGCTCTCCAGGCAGGTGGGCCCATACCTGTCACATGTTGGGGCACAGCGCAGGAGGGTCAGCACCACATCAGTTGGGTGTTCTTCGGCCAGCCTCACGATGTTCATGGGCAGCCTGGTATCCACATTTCCATGCGATGCAAAATTCTGGTGCATCTTCTTCACAATGGCTGGCACCTGGAAAAGGCATGGGGAAGACTTGGGCCGCTGTCTAGGGGAGCAACTTCACCAGCTTCCCCCAAGAATCGCTTCCCTTCCTGCCACGCTGTGCCGGCCTCAAAGGCTGAGGGGGCCCAGTGGCCGTGGCTGGAGATGACACACAATCCTGGGAGGCCTCTGGCCCCAGCCCCAGGCTGTTTACCTGCTGCTCAGAAGGAATACCACTCTTCTGGATAAAATCCACAGCGGGAGCAGGAATGGCAGTGGGAGTGGCCGTGGCGCCAGTATCTCTGATGCCCTGAGTCTCTCCAGTGTCAGCCGTTTGGAGGGCCACAGCCTCAGCCACTGCCTTGTCAGCCTTTGCCCTTTGATCATTCAATGCAGCATCAAAATTTTCTAATGGCTCAGCCAAATCCGTGTTGACATCAGGCTCTGCCTGGGGCTCGGTCAGCCCACAGTCAGGCTCAGCTGAGCCCTCAGCTGCCGTGCTGCTGGTGTTTCTACGCCGTATGCGCAGGAATTTTCGGATCATCTGCAGGAGAACAAAGGACAGGGAAGAGAGACGTGTTCCATGGAGTGCTCCAAGCGCGGTGCTCGGCTGAGCAGTGACAGCAGGCCCAGCCCAGGCGGGGATGGCTGCAGGTACCTTCAGTGTCCTGCGGAAGCTTCCACCGGCAGGCCTCTGCTCTTGTGTGCCATCCATGGCTGCATCTGGCAAAGAGCGAGAGCAGCCAGAGCTGAGGGGCTGCGGGAGAGGCCGGAGAACACAGCCCAGCCCTGCCCTCCCCAGGCTGCGATAGGGATGGGATGGGATGGGGCCACATTGGCTGCAGCCATCAGCCCTGTGGCCCAGCTCTGCCACTCACCATCCTGTAGTGTCTGGATCCGCTCGGGCTCTTCAGGCTCTTGTGCTGGGGTAGCTCCAGGGCCTTTGCTTTTTTTCCCCCTGAACACTTTGGACAGGCCGAGAATTCTGCCCGCCATGCCACAGCACCTTTCAAGAGAGATGCCTCAGGAAAGCACTGAGGCAACAAGTTGTGCACTTGCGCCTTGAAAGCACCTGTGGCAGAAGAAGCCTCAGGAAGGCTGCAGGACAGCAAGTCCTGCACTCTGGTCTCAAGGGCTCCTGCCACAATGACAGGAGGTTCCTCGTAGACGATTCAAGCCACCAAATCCCACAGTCCGGCCTGGAGGCCACAGGCCACGGGGATAAGAGATGACTTGGAAAACCTCCGAGTCACCAAGTCGTGCAGTCTGGCCGTGAGGTCAGCTGCACGAGTCACTCCTCGTAGAAGCTCTGGGTCAGGCACAAACGAGTGCGCTGTGTGGGGGCTCCTCACAGCACCGCTCTGGTGCGTCCTGTCCCGTCGCCTGCTCCAAGGAATGTGGCCTGGCTGCGTCACCGCCAGCACCTATGTCCCCACGTGTCACAAAGGGTCCTTGGACACCCTGTGCCATTCCAAGCCACGGTGACCGCGCTGCTGCACCGCGTCACAAAGGGCCAATGCACACACTGTCACCTGCCCTGGGGCCGCTCCCAGCCCAGCCAAAGTGGCCCAGGTTGGAAGGAACCCCTCACCCCAAGTGTCTAAGACAGCCCTGAGACAGCATTTTTCGCAGCGGCTCAAACCGTGGGCAAACGCTGCCCTGCTCTGCGGGTTCAGGGCAGCAGAAGGAGCCCCCAGGGCCGCCGATGCAGCCGCAGCGGGAAGGGCACGGGGCCTCGCACAGAAGCTGGCGCGGCCTCCCTGGGACACGTCCCAGCCGGTGGCCGTCCTAAACCCGCGGGTGTGACACAGACGAGGAACCTGTGGGCCGGGGCACGGACGCTGCTCTGACCCCTGGGGCCAGGGCAGCGCTGAAATCGGCAGGCGTGACGGAGCCCCCGCCCAAGCAGAGCTGCCGCCCCCCGAGCCCTGGCAACGCTGGTGCCATCTCCTGCCCCAGAGACCTGTGCCCCGGGGCGCTTCTCTGCCACAGGGCAGCCAAAGCCAACGGGCCCTGGCGGCTGGGCTCCTTCCTACAGGGGATGTTGGCAGGAGCACCTGGAGCAAGTGCTGGCAACACTTGGTCTCTGTCAGAAGCTCTTACTCCATGCTGAAATTGTTTTCTACTTGGAGTGATTTCCTGAAGCACAAAATCACCCTGGCAGCAGAGGCATAGAAGGAGTTGGCATTTAAGAATCCTCAATTCAGGAAAGCTTTTCTTCCCGTTACTCAACTCAAGTAGTTGCAAAAAGTTGCCAACTTCCTAAATTTATAGCAATGGCCTGAGAACCTGATAGATTTGCAAGCTTCCTTCCCATCTCAAAGCAGTGTTAGAAATGATCAGAGCCAATTTCCAAACTCAAAGATTTAGTTAACAAATTTGAAAAGCAATTTCGGGAAATGCTACGATAAATCAGGACAACATGGATCCAATGTTGGGTGGTCAATCCGGGAGCAGCAAAGGGTGCTTCTCCAGAGTACTGCCCACAACTTCGGGGTCTCGGGGGAGGTGTTTTAGACCATTGTTCTACCCTGAGGCAAAAACAAGACGGTAACAAAGAACCCGAAGAACATGACATCGTGTACATAAGAGAATCATTGAAATGTCTGGTGTCCGCAAGGGGTATCTGAAAGAGTTTCCTGAGAAATTGAAAAGACGTCTGCATGAAAAGTCTCCGAATCTTCTGTCAGATGGTTTCTGCCGCCCTCCGCCCAGATTGGTATGGGATCTCCTGATGAGCTGTGAAGATGTGGTCAGCCCATGCTTCATGGGCCCTTTCCCGCTTATCTCTCTGGCAGATGTCCAGGTAACACCTTAGGACTGTGAAAAGACTGTGGTATGCAAAGACAGGCCCTGGAAGTGTTTCCAGCAATTCAGGGGATTTTACCTTCCACTGCAAAGTTTTAAGACACACGATTAAAATCCAGGAATTTAATACTTTGTATCTATTACAGCAGCAACACATTTGCCTTAAGGTCATCCACTGCATGTCGCTTTGCAAAGCAGAAGACCACACAGAGGCAAAACAAAGGCCTTACTTTGGTTTCAAACATTTTTCTAGGAAGGCATGGGAAGAGCCTAATTCTCTTAAGGAATCAAAGCTCTCCAGGAATGAAAGCCCACTCAGTGTTACAAAAGAAGCCCAAACAAATGAGTAGATTGCAAAAGGGCTAATCCTCCCCCTGCTCCAGCTATGGAAGTGGCCAAAAAAGTAGAGCTCTCCCCTCTTCTTCTCTGCAGGAGAAGCAGGATGACTAAGAGAAAAAGTCCCAGCTATTCCTTCAGTCCTCCATCACCAAAGCTGTGCCATAGCACAGGTGCTGCCTTCAAAGTGACCCCAGTTCCAGCCTAGACCTCTCACCTTCCAGACAACTCCTTCCCCAACACGCCCAGCAACAGCAACCCCAGCTCAACACCCTGCCAAGACCCGCAGCTGTCCCCATGCCTGCGCAGAGCTTTCCCAACCCCTGGTTCCCTGCACGTGCCGTGGCACGGCACTCAGGAGGATGTGCTCCAAGGCCTTCCCCGCTAGCAAGCTCAGGCTGCCAGGCCTACGGTTCCTGGATCATCCTTCCCACCCACCCTTCCCGTGCACGGCTGGTCCATTTGCGCTCAGCTCCGACTTGGCCGCTTCAGCAGGACTGCTGCTAAAGGATGGAGAGCAGCCCGGCAAGCTCCTTCTCCAGCTCCCTCTTTACTCTCGGGGCAGGTAGAACATGCCACAGGAAAGCAAGCAGTGCCAAAAGACTTGGGCCAGCATCAGGCACATTGAGGAATGAAACAAGGCCTTTGTTCGATGGAAGGAAGCACAAGCAATTGACAGAAGTGAAGAGGACTTAGCACAGATATCCAGAAGTCCTTAGCACCAGTTAACATCAGCAAAACCTGGAAGCCTAACTTGACATGAGAGTGACTTGACAAAAAGCTTGAGACATAGCCTTTGGGAAGACCTAAGGGCGGCTACAGAATCAGCCCTGTGCAGGGAAGGCATGAGGAAGATGAGCTGCTTTGGTGAGCTGAGACTCCTCCTGGCCAGCAGGTGGACATTAACTTCAGGCCTAGGATTCTGACGCAATGTGTTTCCTTCTAAGCCCCTGCCTATGGAATCACCTCAGCAGTCTAAAGACGGAAGGGATTTTTGATAGAATTCCTACAGCAACCCACTGAAATTTGGACGTGGCGAAGAAGCCTTGTGCTGGGGTGCAGAGCCCTAACCTCCTGCCAATAAAAGAGCTCTTGGTGGACAATGCATTTGTCTGCTGATTTCATTGAATTCTAGAGACCTCTCAGGACTGCTCTATCCTGAGGGAAGGCCCTTGGCCTTGAGCTGTAGGCACCCGCGCAAGCTTCAGATCAGCTCCCTCAGCTTCCAGGACCTCTCTTGGCCGGCATCCTGACGGGGAGGCAGGACCGCTGCCAGGCACTGCTGGGACCCAGCAGGACAGGACCGGCTGTCTCGTGTCCACGTAGCACCCCCTGACACAGCCAGGGTCATCCCGAAAGCAGACAAGGCTCACGTGTCAGCGCAGAGGGGCAAGGAGCGCTGGGCTCCTCTCAGGGTGTCTCAGCTGGGCCTGCTCCACAAGACGCCCCCATTTGAAGGCCTGCTAATGCCCAGCTGCTAGAAATGCCTGCCTTGTTCTCTCCAAGATGCAGAGGAAGAGGCAGGGAGCAGGGCGCCTTGGGAGGCAAAGCTTCCAAGCCTTTTCTGAGGCCGCTCACACACCAAGAGCAGCCAAGACTCTCCCTGCTGCCTGGCCCACACAGCCCAGCTCGGTGCTGGCCCTCTGGGCCGCAGCAGCCTCCAGCAAGCAAGAGGCAAATGCATATTGCCAAGAGTTGAAGCACAGCAGACAGGTAAGATGTGAGACGTGTGTGCGGGAAGGCCTTTGAATTCACAGCTCTCCAAGACAGCTTTGGGGCTGGCAGCTGGACAGAGATGCTCCTGCTCACACCTGTGTCCAAAGGGGGGGAACACACCCTGCTGCAGGTGCTTGCCTTGGTCTCTGCAGGTCCAGCTGGATTCCAAACCTGCTCTTCACAGCCTTCTCCCTTCCCTTGTCCGCCTGCCAAGGGCAACGGGCCTCAAGGACTGAAAGGACCACAGAGAGCCAAAGGGGGACAGTTGTTCCTACATCACTGGGAGCTCCTAGGAAAGCGCATTCCTTCAGCAGCAAGCCCCTTTCCCCCAGAGGCCTTTCCCCAGATTGGAAGCTTTCCTGGGGAATGCCAAGACACTCTTAAGAAACCCTGGCAAGGCTGAATTTCTTTCTGGTCCTTTCTGGACAGGCGCTCCAGCTCTAGCTGGCATTTCCCCCAGTGTGATTCCAGCTGGAGGTTGACACATGCAGCCCCAGGCCCTCTACAAACACAAGCTGCCCGCTGCCTCCACTCCTGCCTGCGCTCACAGCAGCAAAAGCAGGCTCTTCCCGGCCAGAGACCAGAGCCCTGACCCCGCAGGACGCTCTCGCCAGCACCTTCCAGGACTCTCCGCTGTGCACGCAGCACTTTTCCTGCCCGCTCTCCACAGCCTTTGGAAGACAGAGCACAACCTGGCTGGCGCTGCCATCAGCACACTGCAAACACGGGCAGAGGAAGGAGAAGCAGGGGCTGCTTTGCGGCCATGCCCAGGAGAGACTGGAAGGCTGCCCTCCCTCTGCTCTCACTCGCTTGGCTTTCTGGCAGCCTCTGAGGCAGGGGCTGCGATTCCTCAGCTCTGGGCACCAGAACCGCAGCCGGGATCCCGGAACTGCCTGACGGTGCTGGGGCCATTGGCTGGGTCACGCGTCCGAGTCTCGGCCACCGTGCTGCTGCTGCTGCTGCTTCACTTGCCCTTAGGCACACCCCAAGCTCCCTGTTAAGGCCTGATGGTCTCTGCTTCTGCCATCTCCCCGACCCTGTGCAGGGATGGAGCACTGCTGTGCTTTCAGCAAGCTATTCTTGAAAGCTTCCAGCATTCCAAGCTCCTTTGCCCTCTGTAGATGCTTGCCATGGAATCCCTCACAGCTGGCTTCAGAGCGTCCTCAGGTTGGCTCTCTCAAAATCCGGGAGCTTCAGGCTGCTCAGTAGGACCTTAAACTGCACAGTGTTGTGGAACTGGACCTTCAGCACAGGCACCTTTCCAACCTGACGCGGCCTCGCTCCTCTGTGTCTCTGCACAAAAGACGGCGCGCAAGAGGACGGCAGCAGGGGCCTGTGTGTGCTAGGGCTCAGATTTTACACCGTTTCAGCTCCACAGAGACGCAGGTGAAGTGAAGAAGCCAAAGTGTTTATTAATTCAAGGCCAAGCAAAGGGATGAGCTGGGAAGGAATAAGGGGGGATGGGCAGGGTCTGAGGGCTGGGGGGAGGGAGCTAAGTACAAAGAGCGAGAGGTGTGAAGCCAGGAGAATTGTGCTCAGCCTCAGCTGTGCGTGGAGCTCCAGCAGCACTGAGAGATGGTGTCCTCTTCAGTGTCTCCTGGTGTGTTCTTGGGACACCGGTTTGCTGGATTCAGAAGACGTCCCCAGTTGTTTAGCTTTCTGGGGAAAGCAGGCTTCATTTTGCAGGTTCAGAGCATGACGGCCTGTTGTCTTGCCTCTGGGTTTGAAGGGCTGCAAGAGAGAAGAATAGAGACATGGTCAGAGGCTGGATCTGTGGGAATCCTAGGAGATCTTCCTGCCAGGGCCATCCCATCCAGCCCTCGTCCACACAGGGAGCAAAGGCCTCCAGAGCTGAGGATTGCAGCTGTCTGCCCGGGCAGTGCAGCTTCCCCCGCCAGAGCCGCTGACGGCCCGCTGCCCTCACTCACCCTGACTGAGAAGGTGAAGCTGTCCTGGCTGCCCCCTCAGAGAGCGTGTCACGGCCCCAGCGGCACGGCTCCCTGCCAGCGCCGCTGCCAGCCCTGTGGCCACACGGCCTCCTGCCCCGGCAGGGCTCAGCCCGGGCCCTTGCCGCCAGCTGCCGCCCCAGGGCACGGCTGCCAGAGGGCGGCAGCAGCCCCGAGGGCAGGCGGGGCTCCACGGCGCCGGGCCCGGATGCCGCTGCTGCAGCCGGGGCAGCAGCAGCCAGGGCCGGGGCCGAGCTGCGGCGGGCCAGGGAGGGAGCCCGGGCTCGTGGCTCACCCAAGAACCACATGGCTGCCTCTGGCAGGGACTCCTGTGGGTTCTCCAGGTAGGGCAGGGCCCGGCGCAGGTGCTCGGCCGCTAGGATCCTGTCGTCTGCCAGCTGGAGAGAGCAGCAGGAAAGAAGGGTTGGCGCGGGCTCAGCCGCTGGCGCCGGGCTCTGGCCGCGCCCAGCCCCGGCCTCCCCTGCCCGCACGGCCCTGAGGCCCGGCCAGCAGCCGCTGGCGCCGGGCTCTGGAGGGGGCAGAGGGCCGGCTGCTGCCCGGGGAGCCGCGGTGCCGCCCCGTGCCCGCAGCCCCGCTGGGCCGGGACTCCACGGGCACCCGGCTCGGGGCCGCAGGAGCCTGGAGAAGAGCCCGCGGGGCCCAGGGAAGGCAGCGGCGTGTGGGGCGCAGGCTGGAGCCCCCGGGTGCAGCACTGGGCAGGGGCCACGGCTGCCAGCCCCGCGGCCATGGATCTTCTCCAGGCTGAGGCTGCCACTTCTCCAAGCCATCCTTACCTTGCAGTCATCGATAGTCAAGGGATGTTCCTTTGTCAGGAGCTTCTCGAGATCCCTCCTCTTCAGGAACTTGGCCGCACAATACAGGGTTTCCCGAGAGGCCTGAAGAGCAGCAGAGATGCAGAGATGGCACCACAGCCCAGGGCACAAGGACTCGCATCCCTGTGCCAAGGCCTGGAGAAGGACGCAGCCTCCTCCTCCTCCTGCAGCAGGGCAGGAGGCAGCTGAGCCCCCGTCCCAGGGATGCACAAAACCTCACATTTGCCACACGCCGGTTCTCATCATGGCAGTAGAATAAAAGTAGGTACAGGCTCTTGTTTACAGTTGCCTTCAGGCGCTTTTTTCCCTCCTTCACTACCAACTCCATCACCTTACAGAAGAGGTCAATGGAGAGCAGTTGCATGTAGCTATTTTCCTAGAGGAAAGGAAAAAACCTAAGCATCAATTACTCCAGGCCCACCTAGGCAAAGGCCTGAAAATGCAGACAGCACAAGGTTTCTGGGCAGCACCCAATTCCTGTGGCTCGGGTTGCAGAACCTTACATTGTTAAAGAGCGCCAGGAGTGCCTCAGCCAGCTTTGGGGCGGTGGTGCTGGATACCAGGATGTCTTCGCTCTCCAGCATATTAGTAAGCACACGGAGGGTCAGGGCAACCACCACTCCATCTTCATCAGCCAGCAGATCCACAAAGCTTTCAGACAGGCAGCACATTCTTCTGGCCTGTGTGGAACACAAGGCTGCGCTGTGAAGCCGTGAACAGCTGCACCAGCGACAGCGCCCAGGCACTGCAAGCCCAGCCTGCTGCCGCAGGGCCCAGACACCAAAGGCCTGTCCCAAAGCACTCGGGCAGCTGAGGCAGGAGAGCTGGGAGCAGCTGCCTCAGCTCCTGAAGCCCAGCCAGCCCATGGGGCTGCTCTCCCCAGTGCAGCTTCAGCTGCTGCCCCCTTCTCACCATCAGGGGATCCTTGCTGAGCACCAGCAGGCCTTTGAGCGCCAGGCGACACCTCTTCCTGCACTCGGTCCGCAGGTACCTCGACACGACCCTCAGGACCCAGCCACCACATTTAGTCCAGTCCAGGCACTCCAGAACCTGAAAGGCACAGGGCAGTGGTACAGGGCCCGGCTGGCAGGAGCCCAGAACTGCCCAGGGCCAGCCCCAGGCAGCAGCAGCACAGGGCGCTGGTGCCATCCCAGGAGGCTAGGGATGCGGCTGCGAGAGGGCAGAGAGCTGGGAGGCAGCTCAGCCAGGCAGCGCTGCTCTTCAGGCTCACCTCCACAAGGAATGCCAGGAAAGGCAGATCGCAGCCTGGCTTCTCAATGCTGAGCAGCCGGAGCATGCGGGTTGCGATGCAGGAAGAGAAAGGGATCAAGACATGGCGCATCTCCCTGTCAGGGGCAAAAAGGAAGAAAGAGCCTGAGTAGGGGGGGGGCACACTTTTCTCAGGACTGACTCCCAGAGGTGCAGTCTTTCCCCAGCATCCCTGGAGGGGACGTGGGTGCTTTGGGAGGTGGCCACTCCTGTGCACCCTCCTCTCCCAGCCTTTTCCAGTCTGCTCGGCCGTCCCTAAAGAGACGAGGCCCTCTGGCCCATGACCAGAGGGACTGTGTGGGGCAGCCCGGGCACAGGGCACCAATTCCAGGGACAGCAGGGAGCAGGGGGTCTCACCTGGCCAGCAGAGCCACAGCATAGTACTGGGTATGAGCACAGAGCATGGTGTCCCAGCCATGCTTGGACTCCACAGCCATCACCTCATTCTCACACTGCAGCCGGCAGAGCAGGGTCTTCATGACCTGCACTGCAAACCTGTGTGCAGAGCAAAGCCCGGGTCACATTGGGAGCACTGGCACTGGCCACAAGGACATGGAAAGGACGGGAGGACGGAGACCTGTTGGGGTCGCTGGGAAGGTGGTGTTCCTCTCGGCACGCTCTCCAGAAGTGATCGACTTCCTGTGGTGGCATCTGCTGTGTGGTGACGACAACATGGAAAAGCAGAGCCACAAAGAGGCGGGAGGAAAAAAGGATCATTGCCTCGTGGCACTCAGGCACCTGGACAATCACCCACACCACCAGAGTTGCCTGCAAAAGAAGTTGCCATGGAGAGCGCTCAGTGCGAGGTGTCCATGTGGCAGGGCCCCAGGGGAGACGCAGGGGGAGCAGCGGGCCTGGTGGCCCCTGGGGCCTGCCCTTAGGCCAGGTTTCAGCCCAGGGCCTGAGGCAGGGAGAGGATGGAGAGCTGCTGGAGAGGCGACCTGGGGGTGAGCAAATGCCCAGAAACTCACAGCCAGGGCAAAGACGCCCTCCTTGTCCCCATCCGAGGTGAACGTGCTGTGCAGAGGCCAATCCTCCATCACACAGAGCAGTGTTGGCAGAACCTTCTCCACTGTGGGACTCGATGAGCCTATGCTTCTCCAGATCATTGCAGCAGCTCTGTGGGATCAGAGCTCTGTGTCAGGGGCATCTCAGCCACACTACCATGCCCTGTGCGGCTCTGGGGGCCGGGTGACAGAGCCCCGGTGCCCTGAAGGGCAGGGAGGGAGCACGGCAGCAGGCTCGGGAAACAGAGGGGCCCGAGGGTCCCGGACCTGTCTGCCGCTCTGGCAGAGCCCATTGCACAGGCCGTGCAGGGCCATGGTCCTAAAGGCCGAGGAGGCCTGAGCTCTCCAGGCAGGTGGGCCCATACCTGTCACATGTTGGGGCACAGCGCAGGAGGGTCAGCACCACATCAGTTGGGTGTTCTTCGGCCAGCCTCACGATGTTCATGGGCAGCCTGGTATCCACATTTCCATGCGATGCAAAATTCTGGTGCATCTTCTTCACAATGGCTGGCACCTGGAAAAGGCATGGGGAAGACTTGGGCCGCTGTCTAGGGGAGCAACTTCACCAGCTTCCCCCAAGAATCGCTTCCCTTCCTGCCACGCTGTGCCGGCCTCAAAGGCTGAGGGGGCCCAGTGGCCGTGGCTGGAGATGACACACAATCCTGGGAGGCCTCTGGCCCCAGCCCCAGGCTGTTTACCTGCTGCTCAGAAGGAATACCACTCTTCTGGATAAAATCCACAGCGGGAGCAGGAATGGCAGTGGGAGTGGCCGTGGCGCCAGTATCTCTGATGCCCTGAGTCTCTCCAGTGTCAGCCGTTTGGAGGGCCACAGCCTCAGCCACTGCCTTGTCAGCCTTTGCCCTTTGATCATTCAATGCAGCATCAAAATTTTCTAATGGCTCAGCCAAATCCGTGTTGACATCAGGCTCTGCCTGGGGCTCGGTCAGCCCACAGTCAGGCTCAGCTGAGCCCTCAGCTGCCGTGCTGCTGGTGTTTCTACGCCGTATGCGCAGGAATTTTCGGATCATCTGCAGGAGAACAAAGGACAGGGAAGAGAGACGTGTTCCATGGAGTGCTCCAAGCGCGGTGCTCGGCTGAGCAGTGACAGCAGGCCCAGCCCAGGCGGGGATGGCTGCAGGTACCTTCAGTGTCCTGCGGAAGCTTCCACCGGCAGGCCTCTGCTCTTGTGTGCCATCCATGGCTGCATCTGGCAAAGAGCGAGAGCAGCCAGAGCTGAGGGGCTGCGGGAGAGGCCGGAGAACACAGCCCAGCCCTGCCCTCCCCAGGCTGCGATAGGGATGGGATGGGATGGGGCCACATTGGCTGCAGCCATCAGCCCTGTGGCCCAGCTCTGCCACTCACCATCCTGTAGTGTCTGGATCCGCTCGGGCTCTTCAGGCTCTTGTGCTGGGGTAGCTCCAGGGCCTTTGCTTTTTTTCCCCCTGAACACTTTGGACAGGCCGAGAATTCTGCCCGCCATGCCACAGCACCTTTCAAGAGAGATGCCTCAGGAAAGCACTGAGGCAACAAGTTGTGCACTTGCGCCTTGAAAGCACCTGTGGCAGAAGAAGCCTCAGGAAGGCTGCAGGACAGCAAGTCCTGCACTCTGGTCTCAAGGGCTCCTGCCACAATGACAGGAGGTTCCTCGTAGACGATTCAAGCCACCAAATCCCACAGTCCGGCCTGGAGGCCACAGGCCACGGGGATAAGAGATGACTTGGAAAACCTCCGAGTCACCAAGTCGTGCAGTCTGGCCGTGAGGTCAGCTGCACGAGTCACTCCTCGTAGAAGCTCTGGGTCAGGCACAAACGAGTGCGCTGTGTGGGGGCTCCTCACAGCACCGCTCTGGCGCGTCCTGTCCCGTCGCCTGCTCCAAGGAATGTGGCCTGGCTGCATCACCGCCAGCACCTATGTCCCCACGTGTCACAAAGGGTCCTTGGACACCCTGTGCCATTCCAAGCCACGGTGACCGCGCTGCTGCACCGCGTCACAAAGGGCCAATGCACACACTGTCACCTGCCCTGGGGCCGCTCCCAGCCCAGCCAAAGTGGCCCAGGTTGGAAGGAACCCCTCACCCCAAGTGTCTAAGACAGCCCTGAGACAGCATTTTTCGCAGCGGCTCAAACCGTGGGCAAACGCTGCCCTGCTCTGCGGGTTCAGGGCAGCAGAAGGAGCCCCCAGGGCCGCCGATGCAGCCGCAGCGGGAAGGGCACGGGGCCTCGCACAGAAGCTGGCGCGGCCTCCCTGGGACACGTCCCAGCCGGTGGCCGTCCTAAACCCGCGGGTGTGACACAGACGAGGAACCTGTGGGCCGGGGCACGGACGCTGCTCTGACCCCTGGGGCCAGGGCAGCGCTGAAATCGGCAGGCGTGACGGAGCCCCCGCCCAAGCAGAGCTGCCGCCCCCCGAGCCCTGGCAACGCTGGTGCCATCTCCTGCCCCAGAGACCTGTGCCCCGGGGCGCTTCTCTGCCACAGGGCAGCCAAAGCCAACGGGCCCTGGCGGCTGGGCTCCTTCCTACAGGGGATGTTGGCAGGAGCACCTGGAGCAAGTGCTGGCAACACTTGGTCTCTGTCAGAAGCTCTTACTCCATGCTGAAATTGTTTTCTACTTGGAGTGATTTCCTGAAGCACAAAATCACCCTGGCAGCAGAGGCATAGAAGGAGTTGGCATTTAAGAATCCTCAATTCAGGAAAGCTTTTCTTCCCGTTACTCAACTCAAGTAGTTGCAAAAAGTTGCCAACTTCCTAAATTTATAGCAATGGCCTGAGAACCTGATAGATTTGCAAGCTTCCTTCCCATCTCAAAGCAGTGTTAGAAATGATCAGAGCCAATTTCCAAACTCAAAGATTTAGTTAACAAATTTGAAAAGCAATTTCGGGAAATGCTACGATAAATCAGGACAACATGGATCCAATGTTGGGTGGTCAATCCGGGAGCAGCAAAGGGTGCTTCTCCAGAGTACTGCCCACAACTTCGGGGTCTCGGGGGAGGTGTTTTAGACCATTGTTCTACCCTGAGGCAAAAACAAGACGGTAACAAAGAACCCGAAGAACATGACATCGTGTACATAAGAGAATCATTGAAATGTCTGGTGTCCGCAAGGGGTATCTGAAAGAGTTTCCTGAGAAATTGAAAAGACGTCTGCATGAAAAGTCTCCGAATCTTCTGTCAGATGGTTTCTGCCGCCCTCCGCCCAGATTGGTATGGGATCTCCTGATGAGCTGTGAAGATGTGGTCAGCCCATGCTTCATGGGCCCTTTCCCGCTTATCTCTCTGGCAGATGTCCAGGTAACACCTTAGGACTGTGAAAAGACTGTGGTATGCAAAGACAGGCCCTGGAAGTGTTTCCAGCAATTCAGGGGATTTTACCTTCCACTGCAAAGTTTTAAGACACACGATTAAAATCCAGGAATTTAATACTTTGTATCCATTACAGCAGCAACACATTTGCCTTAAGGTCATCCACTGCATGTCGCTTTGCAAAGCAGAAGACCACACAGAGGCAAAACAAAGGCCTTACTTTGGTTTCAAACATTTTTCTAGGAAGGCATGGGAAGAGCCTAATTCTCTTAAGGAATCAAAGCTCTCCAGGAATGAAAGCCCACTCAGTGTTACAAAAGAAGCCCAAACAAATGAGTAGATTGCAAAAGGGCTAATCCTCCCCCTGCTCCAGCTATGGAAGTGGCCAAAAAAGTAGAGCTCTCCCCTCTTCTTCTCTGCAGGAGAAGCAGGATGACTAAGAGAAAAAGTCCCAGCTATTCCTTCAGTCCTCCATCACCAAAGCTGTGCCATAGCACAGGTGCTGCCTTCAAAGTGACCCCAGTTCCAGCCTAGACCTCTCACCTTCCAGACAACTCCTTCCCCAACACGCCCAGCAACAGCAACCCCAGCTCAACACCCTGCCAAGACCCGCAGCTGTCCCCATGCCTGCGCAGAGCTTTCCCAACCCCTGGTTCCCTGCACGTGCCGTGGCACGGCACTCAGGAGGATGTGCTCCAAGGCCTTCCCCGCTAGCAAGCTCAGGCTGCCAGGCCTACGGTTCCTGGATCATCCTTCCCACCCACCCTTCCCGTGCACGGCTGGTCCATTTGCGCTCAGCTCCGACTTGGCCGCTTCAGCAGGACTGCTGCTAAAGGATGGAGAGCAGCCCGGCAAGCTCCTTCTCCAGCTCCCTCTTTACTCTCGGGGCAGGTAGAACATGCCACAGGAAAGCAAGCAGTGCCAAAAGACTTGGGCCAGCATCAGGCACATTGAGGAATCAAACAAGGCCTTTGTTCGATGGAAGGAAGCACAAGCAATTGACAGAAGTGAAGAGGACTTAGCACAGATATCCAGAAGTCCTTAGCACCAGTTAACATCAGCAAAACCTGGAAGCCTAACTTGACATGAGAGTGACTTGACAAAAAGCTTGAGACATAGCCTTTGGGAAGACCTAAGGGCGGCTACAGAATCAGCCCTGTGCAGGGAAGGCATGAGGAAGATGAGCTGCTTTGGTGAGCTGAGACTCCTCCTGGCCAGCAGGTGGACATTAACTTCAGGCCTAGGATTCTGACGCAATGTGTTTCCTTCTAAGCCCCTGCCTATGGAATCACCTCAGCAGTCTAAAGACGGAAGGGATTTTTGATAGAATTCCTACAGCAACCCACTGAAATTTGGACGTGGCGAAGAAGCCTTGTGCTGGGGTGCAGAGCCCTAACCTCCTGCCAATAAAAGAGCTCTTGGTGGACAATGCATTTGTCTGCTGATTTCATTGAATTCTAGAGACCTCTCAGGACTGCTCTATCCTGAGGGAAGGCCCTTGGCCTTGAGCTGTAGGCACCCGCGCAAGCTTCAGATCAGCTCCCTCAGCTTCCAGGACCTCTCTTGGCCGGCATCCTGACGGGGAGGCAGGACCGCTGCCAGGCACTGCTGGGACCCAGCAGGACAGGACCGGCTGTCTCGTGTCCACGTAGCACCCCCTGACACAGCCAGGGTCATCCCGAAAGCAGACAAGGCTCACGTGTCAGCGCAGAGGGGCAAGGAGCGCTGGGCTCCTCTCAGGGTGTCTCAGCTGGGCCTGCTCCACAAGACGCCCCCATTTGAAGGCCTGCTAATGCCCAGCTGCTAGAAATGCCTGCCTTGTTCTCTCCAAGATGCAGAGGAAGAGGCAGGGAGCAGGGCGCCTTGGGAGGCAAAGCTTCCAAGCCTTTTCTGAGGCCGCTCACACACCAAGAGCAGCCAAGACTCTCCCTGCTGCCTGGCCCACACAGCCCAGCTCGGTGCTGGCCCTCTGGGCCGCAGCAGCCTCCAGCAAGCAAGAGGCAAATGCATATTGCCAAGAGTTGAAGCACAGCAGACAGGTAAGATGTGAGACGTGTGTGCGGGAAGGCCTTTGAATTCACAGCTCTCCAAGACAGCTTTGGGGCTGGCAGCTGGACAGAGATGCTCCTGCTCACACCTGTGTCCAAAGGGGGGGAACACACCCTGCTGCAGGTGCTTGCCTTGGTCTCTGCAGGTCCAGCTGGATTCCAAACCTGCTCTTCACAGCCTTCTCCCTTCCCTTGTCCGCCTGCCAAGGGCAACGGGCCTCAAGGACTGAAAGGACCACAGAGAGCCAAAGGGGGACAGTTGTTCCTACATCACTGGGAGCTCCTAGGAAAGCGCATTCCTTCAGCAGCAAGCCCCTTTCCCCCAGAGGCCTTTCCCCAGATTGGAAGCTTTCCTGGGGAATGCCAAGACACTCTTAAGAAACCCTGGCAAGGCTGAATTTCTTTCTGGTCCTTTCTGGACAGGCGCTCCAGCTCTAGCTGGCATTTCCCCCAGTGTGATTCCAGCTGGAGGTTGACACATGCAGCCCCAGGCCCTCTACAAACACAAGCTGCCCGCTGCCTCCACTCCTGCCTGCGCTCACAGCAGCAAAAGCAGGCTCTTCCCGGCCAGAGACCAGAGCCCTGACCCCGCAGGACGCTCTCGCCAGCACCTTCCAGGACTCTCCGCTGTGCACGCAGCACTTTTCCTGCCCGCTCTCCACAGCCTTTGGAAGACAGAGCACAACCTGGCTGGCGCTGCCATCAGCACACTGCAAACACGGGCAGAGGAAGGAGAAGCAGGGGCTGCTTTGCGGCCATGCCCAGGAGAGACTGGAAGGCTGCCCTCCCTCTGCTCTCACTCGCTTGGCTTTCTGGCAGCCTCTGAGGCAGGGGCTGCGATTCCTCAGCTCTGGGCACCAGAACCGCAGCCGGGATCCCGGAACTGCCTGACGGTGCTGGGGCCATTGGCTGGGTCACGCGTCCGAGTCTCGGCCACCGTGCTGCTGCTGCTGCTGCTTCACTTGCCCTTAGGCACACCCCAAGCTCCCTGTTAAGGCCTGATGGTCTCTGCTTCTGCCATCTCCCCGACCCTGTGCAGGGATGGAGCACTGCTGTGCTTTCAGCAAGCTATTCTTGAAAGCTTCCAGCATTCCAAGCTCCTTTGCCCTCTGTAGATGCTTGCCATGGAATCCCTCACAGCTGGCTTCAGAGCGTCCTCAGGTTGGCTCTCTCAAAATCCGGGAGCTTCAGGCTGCTCAGTAGGACCTTAAACTGCACAGTGTTGTGGAACTGGACCTTCAGCACAGGCACCTTTCCAACCTGACGCGGCCTCGCTCCTCTGTGTCTCTGCACAAAAGACGGCGCGCAAGAGGACGGCAGCAGGGGCCTGTGTGTGCTAGGGCTCAGATTTTACACCGTTTCAGCTCCACAGAGACGCAGGTGAAGTGAAGAAGCCAAAGTGTTTATTAATTCAAGGCCAAGCAAAGGGATGAGCTGGGAAGGAATAAGGGGGGATGGGCAGGGTCTGAGGGCTGGGGGGAGGGAGCTAAGTACAAAGAGCGAGAGGTGTGAAGCCAGGAGAATTGTGCTCAGCCTCAGCTGTGCGTGGAGCTCCAGCAGCACTGAGAGATGGTGTCCTCTTCAGTGTCTCCTGGTGTGTTCTTGGGACACCGGTTTGCTGGATTCAGAAGACGTCCCCAGTTGTTTAGCTTTCTGGGGAAAGCAGGCTTCATTTTGCAGGTTCAGAGCATGACGGCCTGTTGTCTTGCCTCTGGGTTTGAAGGGCTGCAAGAGAGAAGAATAGAGACATGGTCAGAGGCTGGATCTGTGGGAATCCTAGGAGATCTTCCTGCCAGGGCCATCCCATCCAGCCCTCGTCCACACAGGGAGCAAAGGCCTCCAGAGCTGAGGATTGCAGCTGTCTGCCCGGGCAGTGCAGCTTCCCCCGCCAGAGCCGCTGACGGCCCGCTGCCCTCACTCACCCTGACTGAGAAGGTGAAGCTGTCCTGGCTGCCCCCTCAGAGAGCGTGTCACGGCCCCAGCGGCACGGCTCCCTGCCAGCGCCGCTGCCAGCCCTGTGGCCACACGGCCTCCTGCCCCGGCAGGGCTCAGCCCGGGCCCTTGCCGCCAGCTGCCGCCCCAGGGCACGGCTGCCAGAGGGCGGCAGCAGCCCCGAGGGCAGGCGGGGCTCCACAGCGCCGGGCCCGGATGCCGCTGCTGCAGCCGGGGCAGCAGCAGCCAGGGCCGGGGCCGAGCTGCGGCGGGCCAGGGAGGGAGCCCGGGCTCGTGGCTCACCCAAGAACCACATGGCTGCCTCTGGCAGGGACTCCTGTGGGTTCTCCAGGTAGGGCAGGGCCCGGCGCAGGTGCTCGGCCGCTAGGATCCTGTCGTCTGCCAGCTGGAGAGAGCAGCAGGAAAGAAGGGTTGGCGCGGGCTCAGCCGCTGGCGCCGGGCTCTGGCCGCGCCCAGCCCCGGCCTCCCCTGCCCGCACGGCCCTGAGGCCCGGCCAGCAGCCGCTGGCGCCGGGCTCTGGAGGGGGCAGAGGGCCGGCTGCTGCCCGGGGAGCCGCGGTGCCGCCCCGTGCCCGCAGCCCCGCTGGGCCGGGACTCCACGGGCACCCGGCTCGGGGCCGCAGGAGCCTGGAGAAGAGCCCGCGGGGCCCAGGGAAGGCAGCGGCGTGTGGGGCGCAGGCTGGAGCCCCCGGGTGCAGCACTGGGCAGGGGCCACGGCTGCCAGCCCCGCGGCCATGGATCTTCTCCAGGCTGAGGCTGCCACTTCTCCAAGCCATCCTTACCTTGCAGTCATCGATAGTCAAGGGATGTTCCTTTGTCAGGAGCTTCTCGAGATCCCTCCTCTTCAGGAACTTGGCCGCACAATACAGGGTTTCCCGAGAGGCCTGAAGAGCAGCAGAGATGCAGAGATGGCACCACAGCCCAGGGCACAAGGACTCGCATCCCTGTGCCAAGGCCTGGAGAAGGACGCAGCCTCCTCCTCCTCCTGCAGCAGGGCAGGAGGCAGCTGAGCCCCCGTCCCAGGGATGCACAAAACCTCACATTTGCCACACGCCGGTTCTCATCATGGCAGTAGAATAAAAGTAGGTACAGGCTCTTGTTTACAGTTGCCTTCAGGCGCTTTTTTCCCTCCTTCACTACCAACTCCATCACCTTACAGAAGAGGTCAATGGAGAGCAGTTGCATGTAGCTATTTTCCTAGAGGAAAGGAAAAAACCTAAGCATCAATTACTCCAGGCCCACCTAGGCAAAGGCCTGAAAATGCAGACAGCACAAGGTTTCTGGGCAGCACCCAATTCCTGTGGCTCGGGTTGCAGAACCTTACATTGTTAAAGAGCGCCAGGAGTGCCTCAGCCAGCTTTGGGGCGGTGGTGCTGGATACCAGGATGTCTTCGCTCTCCAGCATATTAGTAAGCACACGGAGGGTCAGGGCAACCACCACTCCATCTTCATCAGCCAGCAGATCCACAAAGCTTTCAGACAGGCAGCACATTCTTCTGGCCTGTGTGGAACACAAGGCTGCGCTGTGAAGCCGTGAACAGCTGCACCAGCGACAGCGCCCAGGCACTGCAAGCCCAGCCTGCTGCCGCAGGGCCCAGACACCAAAGGCCTGTCCCAAAGCACTCGGGCAGCTGAGGCAGGAGAGCTGGGAGCAGCTGCCTCAGCTCCTGAAGCCCAGCCAGCCCATGGGGCTGCTCTCCCCAGTGCAGCTTCAGCTGCTGCCCCCTTCTCACCATCAGGGGATCCTTGCTGAGCACCAGCAGGCCTTTGAGCGCCAGGCGACACCTCTTCCTGCACTCGGTCCGCAGGTACCTCGACACGACCCTCAGGACCCAGCCACCACATTTAGTCCAGTCCAGGCACTCCAGAACCTGAAAGGCACAGGGCAGTGGTACAGGGCCCGGCTGGCAGGAGCCCAGAACTGCCCAGGGCCAGCCCCAGGCAGCAGCAGCACAGGGCGCTGGTGCCATCCCAGGAGGCTAGGGATGCGGCTGCGAGAGGGCAGAGAGCTGGGAGGCAGCTCAGCCAGGCAGCGCTGCTCTTCAGGCTCACCTCCACAAGGAATGCCAGGAAAGGCAGATCGCAGCCTGGCTTCTCAATGCTGAGCAGCCGGAGCATGCGGGTTGCGATGCAGGAAGAGAAAGGGATCAAGACATGGCGCATCTCCCTGTCAGGGGCAAAAAGGAAGAAAGAGCCTGAGTAGGGGGGGGGCACACTTTTCTCAGGACTGACTCCCAGAGGTGCAGTCTTTCCCCAGCATCCCTGGAGGGGACGTGGGTGCTTTGGGAGGTGGCCACTCCTGTGCACCCTCCTCTCCCAGCCTTTTCCAGTCTGCTCGGCCGTCCCTAAAGAGACGAGGCCCTCTGGCCCATGACCAGAGGGACTGTGTGGGGCAGCCCGGGCACAGGGCACCAATTCCAGGGACAGCAGGGAGCAGGGGGTCTCACCTGGCCAGCAGAGCCACAGCATAGTACTGGGTATGAGCACAGAGCATGGTGTCCCAGCCATGCTTGGACTCCACAGCCATCACCTCATTCTCACACTGCAGCCGGCAGAGCAGGGTCTTCATGACCTGCACTGCAAACCTGTGTGCAGAGCAAAGCCCGGGTCACATTGGGAGCACTGGCACTGGCCACAAGGACATGGAAAGGACGGGAGGACGGAGACCTGTTGGGGTCGCTGGGAAGGTGGTGTTCCTCTCGGCACGCTCTCCAGAAGTGATCGACTTCCTGTGGTGGCATCTGCTGTGTGGTGACGACAACATGGAAAAGCAGAGCCACAAAGAGGCGGGAGGAAAAAAGGATCATTGCCTCGTGGCACTCAGGCACCTGGACAATCACCCACACCACCAGAGTTGCCTGCAAAAGAAGTTGCCATGGAGAGCGCTCAGTGCGAGGTGTCCATGTGGCAGGGCCCCAGGGGAGACGCAGGGGGAGCAGCGGGCCTGGTGGCCCCTGGGGCCTGCCCTTAGGCCAGGTTTCAGCCCAGGGCCTGAGGCAGGGAGAGGATGGAGAGCTGCTGGAGAGGCGACCTGGGGGTGAGCAAATGCCCAGAAACTCACAGCCAGGGCAAAGACGCCCTCCTTGTCCCCATCCGAGGTGAACGTGCTGTGCAGAGGCCAATCCTCCATCACACAGAGCAGTGTTGGCAGAACCTTCTCCACTGTGGGACTCGATGAGCCTATGCTTCTCCAGATCATTGCAGCAGCTCTGTGGGATCAGAGCTCTGTGTCAGGGGCATCTCAGCCACACTACCATGCCCTGTGCGGCTCTGGGGGCCGGGTGACAGAGCCCCGGTGCCCTGAAGGGCAGGGAGGGAGCACGGCAGCAGGCTCGGGAAACAGAGGGGCCCGAGGGTCCCGGACCTGTCTGCCGCTCTGGCAGAGCCCATTGCACAGGCCGTGCAGGGCCATGGTCCTAAAGGCCGAGGAGGCCTGAGCTCTCCAGGCAGGTGGGCCCATACCTGTCACATGTTGGGGCACAGCGCAGGAGGGTCAGCACCACATCAGTTGGGTGTTCTTCGGCCAGCCTCACGATGTTCATGGGCAGCCTGGTATCCACATTTCCATGCGATGCAAAATTCTGGTGCATCTTCTTCACAATGGCTGGCACCTGGAAAAGGCATGGGGAAGACTTGGGCCGCTGTCTAGGGGAGCAACTTCACCAGCTTCCCCCAAGAATCGCTTCCCTTCCTGCCACGCTGTGCCGGCCTCAAAGGCTGAGGGGGCCCAGTGGCCGTGGCTGGAGATGACACACAATCCTGGGAGGCCTCTGGCCCCAGCCCCAGGCTGTTTACCTGCTGCTCAGAAGGAATACCACTCTTCTGGATAAAATCCACAGCGGGAGCAGGAATGGCAGTGGGAGTGGCCGTGGCGCCAGTATCTCTGATGCCCTGAGTCTCTCCAGTGTCAGCCGTTTGGAGGGCCACAGCCTCAGCCACTGCCTTGTCAGCCTTTGCCCTTTGATCATTCAATGCAGCATCAAAATTTTCTAATGGCTCAGCCAAATCCGTGTTGACATCAGGCTCTGCCTGGGGCTCGGTCAGCCCACAGTCAGGCTCAGCTGAGCCCTCAGCTGCCGTGCTGCTGGTGTTTCTACGCCGTATGCGCAGGAATTTTCGGATCATCTGCAGGAGAACAAAGGACAGGGAAGAGAGACGTGTTCCATGGAGTGCTCCAAGCGCGGTGCTCGGCTGAGCAGTGACAGCAGGCCCAGCCCAGGCGGGGATGGCTGCAGGTACCTTCAGTGTCCTGCGGAAGCTTCCACCGGCAGGCCTCTGCTCTTGTGTGCCATCCATGGCTGCATCTGGCAAAGAGCGAGAGCAGCCAGAGCTGAGGGGCTGCGGGAGAGGCCGGAGAACACAGCCCAGCCCTGCCCTCCCCAGGCTGCGATAGGGATGGGATGGGATGGGGCCACATTGGCTGCAGCCATCAGCCCTGTGGCCCAGCTCTGCCACTCACCATCCTGTAGTGTCTGGATCCGCTCGGGCTCTTCAGGCTCTTGTGCTGGGGTAGCTCCAGGGCCTTTGCTTTTTTTCCCCCTGAACACTTTGGACAGGCCGAGAATTCTGCCCGCCATGCCACAGCACCTTTCAAGAGAGATGCCTCAGGAAAGCACTGAGGCAACAAGTTGTGCACTTGCGCCTTGAAAGCACCTGTGGCAGAAGAAGCCTCAGGAAGGCTGCAGGACAGCAAGTCCTGCACTCTGGTCTCAAGGGCTCCTGCCACAATGACAGGAGGTTCCTCGTAGACGATTCAAGCCACCAAATCCCACAGTCCGGCCTGGAGGCCACAGGCCACGGGGATAAGAGATGACTTGGAAAACCTCCGAGTCACCAAGTCGTGCAGTCTGGCCGTGAGGTCAGCTGCACGAGTCACTCCTCGTAGAAGCTCTGGGTCAGGCACAAACGAGTGCGCTGTGTGGGGGCTCCTCACAGCACCGCTCTGGCGCGTCCTGTCCCGTCGCCTGCTCCAAGGAATGTGGCCTGGCTGCGTCACCGCCAGCACCTATGTCCCCACGTGTCACAAAGGGTCCTTGGACACCCTGTGCCATTCCAAGCCACGGTGACCGCGCTGCTGCACCGCGTCACAAAGGGCCAATGCACACACTGTCACCTGCCCTGGGGCCGCTCCCAGCCCAGCCAAAGTGGCCCAGGTTGGAAGGAACCCCTCACCCCAAGTGTCTAAGACAGCCCTGAGACAGCATTTTTCGCAGCGGCTCAAACCGTGGGCAAACGCTGCCCTGCTCTGCGGGTTCAGGGCAGCAGAAGGAGCCCCCAGGGCCGCCGATGCAGCCGCAGCGGGAAGGGCACGGGGCCTCGCACAGAAGCTGGCGCGGCCTCCCTGGGACACGTCCCAGCCGGTGGCCGTCCTAAACCCGCGGGTGTGACACAGACGAGGAACCTGTGGGCCGGGGCACGGACGCTGCTCTGACCCCTGGGGCCAGGGCAGCGCTGAAATCGGCAGGCGTGACGGAGCCCCCGCCCAAGCAGAGCTGCCGCCCCCCGAGCCCTGGCAACGCTGGTGCCATCTCCTGCCCCAGAGACCTGTGCCCCGGGGCGCTTCTCTGCCACAGGGCAGCCAAAGCCAACGGGCCCTGGCGGCTGGGCTCCTTCCTACAGGGGATGTTGGCAGGAGCACCTGGAGCAAGTGCTGGCAACACTTGGTCTCTGTCAGAAGCTCTTACTCCATGCTGAAATTGTTTTCTACTTGGAGTGATTTCCTGAAGCACAAAATCACCCTGGCAGCAGAGGCATAGAAGGAGTTGGCATTTAAGAATCCTCAATTCAGGAAAGCTTTTCTTCCCGTTACTCAACTCAAGTAGTTGCAAAAAGTTGCCAACTTCCTAAATTTATAGCAATGGCCTGAGAACCTGATAGATTTGCAAGCTTCCTTCCCATCTCAAAGCAGTGTTAGAAATGATCAGAGCCAATTTCCAAACTCAAAGATTTAGTTAACAAATTTGAAAAGCAATTTCGGGAAATGCTACGATAAATCAGGACAACATGGATCCAATGTTGGGTGGTCAATCCGGGAGCAGCAAAGGGTGCTTCTCCAGAGTACTGCCCACAACTTCGGGGTCTCGGGGGAGGTGTTTTAGACCATTGTTCTACCCTGAGGCA
Organism: Chamaea fasciata; assembly: GCF_029207755.1. NCBI lineage: Eukaryota > Metazoa > Chordata > Aves > Passeriformes > Sylviidae > Chamaea > Chamaea fasciata. The sequence continues at coordinate 3,697 of NW_027094240.1, read as the reverse complement.
AAAACAAGACGGTAACAAAGAACCCGAAGAACATGACATCGTGTACATAAGAGAATCATTGAAATGTCTGGTGTCCGCAAGGGGTATCTGAAAGAGTTTCCTGAGAAATTGAAAAGACGTCTGCATGAAAAGTCTCCGAATCTTCTGTCAGATGGTTTCTGCCGCCCTCCGCCCAGATTGGTATGGGATCTCCTGATGAGCTGTGAAGATGTGGTCAGCCCATGCTTCATGGGCCCTTTCCCGCTTATCTCTCTGGCAGATGTCCAGGTAACACCTTAGGACTGTGAAAAGACTGTGGTATGCAAAGACAGGCCCTGGAAGTGTTTCCAGCAATTCAGGGGATTTTACCTTCCACTGCAAAGTTTTAAGACACACGATTAAAATCCAGGAATTTAATACTTTGTATCTATTACAGCAGCAACACATTTGCCTTAAGGTCATCCACTGCATGTCGCTTTGCAAAGCAGAAGACCACACAGAGGCAAAACAAAGGCCTTACTTTGGTTTCAAACATTTTTCTAGGAAGGCATGGGAAGAGCCTAATTCTCTTAAGGAATCAAAGCTCTCCAGGAATGAAAGCCCACTCAGTGTTACAAAAGAAGCCCAAACAAATGAGTAGATTGCAAAAGGGCTAATCCTCCCCCTGCTCCAGCTATGGAAGTGGCCAAAAAAGTAGAGCTCTCCCCTCTTCTTCTCTGCAGGAGAAGCAGGATGACTAAGAGAAAAAGTCCCAGCTATTCCTTCAGTCCTCCATCACCAAAGCTGTGCCATAGCACAGGTGCTGCCTTCAAAGTGACCCCAGTTCCAGCCTAGACCTCTCACCTTCCAGACAACTCCTTCCCCAACACGCCCAGCAACAGCAACCCCAGCTCAACACCCTGCCAAGACCCGCAGCTGTCCCCATGCCTGCGCAGAGCTTTCCCAACCCCTGGTTCCCTGCACGTGCCGTGGCACGGCACTCAGGAGGATGTGCTCCAAGGCCTTCCCCGCTAGCAAGCTCAGGCTGCCAGGCCTACGGTTCCTGGATCATCCTTCCCACCCACCCTTCCCGTGCACGGCTGGTCCATTTGCGCTCAGCTCCGACTTGGCCGCTTCAGCAGGACTGCTGCTAAAGGATGGAGAGCAGCCCGGCAAGCTCCTTCTCCAGCTCCCTCTTTACTCTCGGGGCAGGTAGAACATGCCACAGGAAAGCAAGCAGTGCCAAAAGACTTGGGCCAGCATCAGGCACATTGAGGAATGAAACAAGGCCTTTGTTCGATGGAAGGAAGCACAAGCAATTGACAGAAGTGAAGAGGACTTAGCACAGATATCCAGAAGTCCTTAGCACCAGTTAACATCAGCAAAACCTGGAAGCCTAACTTGACATGAGAGTGACTTGACAAAAAGCTTGAGACATAGCCTTTGGGAAGACCTAAGGGCGGCTACAGAATCAGCCCTGTGCAGGGAAGGCATGAGGAAGATGAGCTGCTTTGGTGAGCTGAGACTCCTCCTGGCCAGCAGGTGGACATTAACTTCAGGCCTAGGATTCTGACGCAATGTGTTTCCTTCTAAGCCCCTGCCTATGGAATCACCTCAGCAGTCTAAAGACGGAAGGGATTTTTGATAGAATTCCTACAGCAACCCACTGAAATTTGGACGTGGCGAAGAAGCCTTGTGCTGGGGTGCAGAGCCCTAACCTCCTGCCAATAAAAGAGCTCTTGGTGGACAATGCATTTGTCTGCTGATTTCATTGAATTCTAGAGACCTCTCAGGACTGCTCTATCCTGAGGGAAGGCCCTTGGCCTTGAGCTGTAGGCACCCGCGCAAGCTTCAGATCAGCTCCCTCAGCTTCCAGGACCTCTCTTGGCCGGCATCCTGACGGGGAGGCAGGACCGCTGCCAGGCACTGCTGGGACCCAGCAGGACAGGACCGGCTGTCTCGTGTCCACGTAGCACCCCCTGACACAGCCAGGGTCATCCCGAAAGCAGACAAGGCTCACGTGTCAGCGCAGAGGGGCAAGGAGCGCTGGGCTCCTCTCAGGGTGTCTCAGCTGGGCCTGCTCCACAAGACGCCCCCATTTGAAGGCCTGCTAATGCCCAGCTGCTAGAAATGCCTGCCTTGTTCTCTCCAAGATGCAGAGGAAGAGGCAGGGAGCAGGGCGCCTTGGGAGGCAAAGCTTCCAAGCCTTTTCTGAGGCCGCTCACACACCAAGAGCAGCCAAGACTCTCCCTGCTGCCTGGCCCACACAGCCCAGCTCGGTGCTGGCCCTCTGGGCCGCAGCAGCCTCCAGCAAGCAAGAGGCAAATGCATATTGCCAAGAGTTGAAGCACAGCAGACAGGTAAGATGTGAGACGTGTGTGCGGGAAGGCCTTTGAATTCACAGCTCTCCAAGACAGCTTTGGGGCTGGCAGCTGGACAGAGATGCTCCTGCTCACACCTGTGTCCAAAGGGGGGGAACACACCCTGCTGCAGGTGCTTGCCTTGGTCTCTGCAGGTCCAGCTGGATTCCAAACCTGCTCTTCACAGCCTTCTCCCTTCCCTTGTCCGCCTGCCAAGGGCAACGGGCCTCAAGGACTGAAAGGACCACAGAGAGCCAAAGGGGGACAGTTGTTCCTACATCACTGGGAGCTCCTAGGAAAGCGCATTCCTTCAGCAGCAAGCCCCTTTCCCCCAGAGGCCTTTCCCCAGATTGGAAGCTTTCCTGGGGAATGCCAAGACACTCTTAAGAAACCCTGGCAAGGCTGAATTTCTTTCTGGTCCTTTCTGGACAGGCGCTCCAGCTCTAGCTGGCATTTCCCCCAGTGTGATTCCAGCTGGAGGTTGACACATGCAGCCCCAGGCCCTCTACAAACACAAGCTGCCCGCTGCCTCCACTCCTGCCTGCGCTCACAGCAGCAAAAGCAGGCTCTTCCCGGCCAGAGACCAGAGCCCTGACCCCGCAGGACGCTCTCGCCAGCACCTTCCAGGACTCTCCGCTGTGCACGCAGCACTTTTCCTGCCCGCTCTCCACAGCCTTTGGAAGACAGAGCACAACCTGGCTGGCGCTGCCATCAGCACACTGCAAACACGGGCAGAGGAAGGAGAAGCAGGGGCTGCTTTGCGGCCATGCCCAGGAGAGACTGGAAGGCTGCCCTCCCTCTGCTCTCACTCGCTTGGCTTTCTGGCAGCCTCTGAGGCAGGGGCTGCGATTCCTCAGCTCTGGGCACCAGAACCGCAGCCGGGATCCCGGAACTGCCTGACGGTGCTGGGGCCATTGGCTGGGTCACGCGTCCGAGTCTCGGCCACCGTGCTGCTGCTGCTGCTGCTTCACTTGCCCTTAGGCACACCCCAAGCTCCCTGTTAAGGCCTGATGGTCTCTGCTTCTGCCATCTCCCCGACCCTGTGCAGGGATGGAGCACTGCTGTGCTTTCAGCAAGCTATTCTTGAAAGCTTCCAGCATTCCAAGCTCCTTTGCCCTCTGTAGATGCTTGCCATGGAATCCCTCACAGCTGGCTTCAGAGCGTCCTCAGGTTGGCTCTCTCAAAATCCGGGAGCTTCAGGCTGCTCAGTAGGACCTTAAACTGCACAGTGTTGTGGAACTGGACCTTCAGCACAGGCACCTTTCCAACCTGACGCGGCCTCGCTCCTCTGTGTCTCTGCACAAAAGACGGCGCGCAAGAGGACGGCAGCAGGGGCCTGTGTGTGCTAGGGCTCAGATTTTACACCGTTTCAGCTCCAC